>NC_057801.1:528167605-528180696 GCF_018294505.1 Triticum aestivum | reverse complement strand
GTGCATGCCCTAACTTGGCTGGGTTATATTGCTCATATCATGCATATGGTGTCTTCATTGCCATGCCATCTTCTTAGATTAGACATGCTTTGTGTGAATGCCTCCTGTTTGCTTTCTATATCAGATATGTGAATTATGCAATGCCATGTTTTTCAGCTAGTTATCATATATGTGAATTATGCACCGCCATGGAGCCAGGCATCATATATGTGAATTATCTCATGCCATCTTTTTTTTTTCATTACGTATTCTATTTGTCGACAACCTATGTATACTGAACTACTCTTCATGTATATCAGCCATTTGAGCCGGTTATGGAAAAATCTGGAGTGAAAACAAGGTCTTCAGAGCAGGCAATGGTACCTGTTGAAGCATATATCTCGATGGTTATAGGGAGCTCCTCGGAGGAGGATTCAGAGACAGATGACCAGTCCCATATCCCACCTGAGGTGTATGCTCTAAGTTGCAATGTTTATATTTCTCATATGATGCATATGGTGTCTTGCATTGCTTAGTTTAGACATCATATGCACAATATTGAATTCTATCTGCTTAGTTTAGAGATCATACATGCGAGTGCCAGCTGCTTAGTATATGAATCAATTATGTCAATTATATCATGCCATCCTGTATACTTAGACAACATGTATGTGAATTATTTCATCCCGACCTATTTTAGAAAGACATCATATAGTTTTGTCATGTCATCCTATTTAGGTACTCATCCTATGTTGAATTATGCCATTATATCCTGTTAAGTTATCCATCATATATCTGAAACTGTGTCATGCTATCCTGTTTAGTTAGGCATCATATATGTGAAATTGTGTCATGCTGTCCTGTTTGGTTAGACAACATATATGTGAATTACCACATCTGTCTATCATACAATGTCTGTACGTTCAATTTCTTTTCTTGTTTATCAGCCATTTGAATTGGAGGGGGTGATGGCAGTATCTAAGGGAGCAAAAACCCGTTCTTCACAAAAGACAGTGCTACCCATCGATGCAGATAGAACCATGGTTGTACTGGCCCACAAACTAGCCCCACCACACATAATCGAGACTCTTCCAGATTGCACACTTACACCATTGGGCAGAGAACCAGCTACAACCCATCTAACCGCAATCCCAGCGGATAGTAACCCACTTATAGTTGACAAAGCACCATGTCCACCACAGAGTACCCCCACACGAGCAGTTTGTAAAGCTACTGCAGTGCCCAAAGCACGAAGACCACCACAGCTAACCCAAACTCCACGTTTAAAGCAGAAGAGCAACTGTTCTCAGGTCAGATTTCGTAGCTACGGTCCATACTCCTTTGCTGTTGCATCACTCTATTTACTCATACCAACTACTTTCGAATTTGAAGGATCCAATTGAAACTCCAATGGCGCAACAGGTATGTTTTAAACCTATTCCTTTAACTGGATTGGTGTTCTAACTTCTTGCTCTATGTTGATTTCAATCTAAGTTGTATAAACACTTATGTTCTCATGTGATGCACATTACAAGTGCTGCCAATGCTGTGTAGTTTCTCACACTTATATTCTGTCTATGCTGCCGTGTCTTAAAAATACTAGTTGACCCGTTGCTCCAAATGGCGCAGAGACCCGCTGAAGACATGTTGTCGATGAAAATAGTTTCATGCTGCAAGAACCCAGAACTAAACTATGGTATTTTGCAAACATGTTAATTGTGTTGTTAAATAATAGTTTGGGAAAAGGGAAATTTTGCATAATATGAATATGTTCAATTTGGAAAAATGGCCAGTATGATGAGGTAGTAAAGTTTGTATGGCTGTGTTTTTTTAGCAAGTTTGAAATGGTGGCTATCATGATGAAAAATTTGTGTGTGCATATATTTCTTGGGATGATGAGAGAGTAAGGCTGGCTTGGTTGTATTTTTTTAGCAAGCTTGAAAATATGCAGTATGATGAGAAAGCAAAGTTGGCATGGTTCTGTTTTTTTAGCAAGTTTGAACATATGGTTGTGATGATGAAAAACCCGGGCATGATATAATATAGGCGGGTTATCTTAAAATGGTTGATCTATTTTAACAACATAAAGTAAAGATTGTAACAAAAAAAATATTTGCTTGTATGGAAAGTGAAAGTCGAAGTATTTGTTTATTTGAATAGCATAGAGTAGAAGTTGAAACCAAAAAAACAGCCGTTGGCATGAAAAATTAAAATAGAAGTGTTTTCAAAAGGTTGTGTCTCTTAATATAAAACGGTTGTAGCAATTACTGAGGCATATGCATGTATTATAGTTCTGTATTTCCTAAAAAAAGGATGTGTCTGTTTTCTTTTAGAATCATGTTTTTTTGTTTTTGAGCAACATTAGAAGCATGTCTGTATTTAAGGTTTACTGGGCTGGCCTGCTTGTTGTTTGGCCCACGGGCAATTTTACTGCCTGGCCTGCTCGCTGTAGAATATCAAGTGGCAGGCATCGGTCCCGTGCCTCGTGCTATTCCTCTTCCTCGGCATCTCTGTTCAGTGGTCGAACCGTCTGCTGAGAGACGAACCCTAGCGTTTGGGTGCTGGTAAGATTTCTTCCCCTTTCTGACTGGCTGGGGCTTATTTGAAACATGGATCTGGTTCGCACTCATTTGGATTTGGCAACTTCTTTCGTTTTCAGCCGACTCCTACTCCATTGCTGTCTTTTTTCAGCACGATGTTTTCCGCCTGTTTTGTCATAGTTTGTGCTGGTCGAAACTTTTTGTTGTTTAAGGTTTGAAGTACGGCCAGGGATGAGGGGGGATCGCATTAGCAATCTTGTGAACATCAGCTCTGATGAGAGTGGGGACAGCAGTTCTGATGGATCTCTGGACACGAGCTCTGATGAACCTGGCTACATTAGTTCTGATGAGGCTGAGCAGACAAGCTCTGATGAACAGGCGTATAGCAGCTCTGATGATGGTGTGGACACAAGCTCTTATGAAGGTATGTTTAGTAATGGCAAACATTGGACATTTGAGCAAATAAAATGTGGGCATGATCTGTATTTTAATCATTTGCACTTATGGGCCATTTGTCTGTTGAATTATTGAGGCATGTGCTACCACATGAAGAAAAAGAAGGTTGAGAAGACATGCAAGGATGTGTGTGACTGCCCTAGGAACCATGAAGTTGCTAAGGACTAATGTTAGATAATCCAAAATGTTTTTTTCTGTGGATAGGAAATTAATTAGTTTACCTTTGTTATTAGGATATAATCCTAATTCTGAAGCTGACTGGATGTATTCAAAAGAATTTATGATGTCAAAGTGTCCTCGAAAGCGTCTTAGTTGCTATGTCCGTTCTGTCAAGCCTGCTATTAGGCACTATGTGTGTAAGATGAACAAGACGTTTACCAAAGCTGGGCAGAGAATGGTGAGAAGCAAATTTATTTGCCTATATGTGCATTTGCCTACTCTATGAATCATAGTGTCTAACTATAAGTTTGTTGAATACTTGTAGTACTTCTCTACTTTGTTCACTAAGAAGCACTTGATGAAGTTTCTCTCCAGTCCGGTTGATCGAGTGTGGATTAAGCTTTCATCTGGGCGCTGTTTAACTTATGTTCGACTGATGAAAGGGATTGACAAGAGGGCTGCTATAACACATAATTGGAGCCTCTTTGTGGAAAGAGCGAAGCTGAAAGAAGGGGAAATCTGTGTCTTTTCTCTCCGGCATTGCAAGGGGGTGCCAGTGTTCACCGTGCACAAAATCTGAAGAGGTTGGTGTATGAAACAGAATTTTATTGCTGAAAGGAACATTTAGTTTATTTTCTGGCCTAAGTAAGTATGGGTTTTTGTAGGTTTCTGGGATGCAGTTTGGAAGGGGGAAGATGGGAAGGTGTTCTGCAAGGACATGTAGATATGTTCTCTAGTATGATGGTATGCCTATGCTTAGGAATGTTCAGTCGTTTCGTAGACTGTGGTTAGGTTTGTTGGTCAAGCGAGCCAGGATGCTTTTCTTTTGGCACTAATGTATGCTCTATGCTATCTATGTAATGCAATGATGATGAAGACTCTAAATTATTGATGAGCTATATGCTTTTGCTAACATTGTAATTTTGTTTGCCTGAATGTAATTAAGCGTACGCACATAGATATAGTATAGTCAGTACATGGGATTTCATAAGATAGGACTAAAGTTTTAGCCGCATGGAAATACTCTGCACGAAGGATAATAAGTCTTGGTAATGCCTTTGAGCCAGCTTTCAAAAGTATCCTGGTCGATGTTGTTGCTTGGGTTTATAGCTGATTGGCATGGTTGAACAACGCTCTCTTTGCACTTCTTTTTCTAGACACCCTGTAGACAGTGCTCTGCTGGTTGGTCAAAGAGGAAGATAGTTGACTTAGTAAGTTATTCTTGTGAGTGGTTTACCTAGTAGTTATGTTGTCTTCGATTTCTGTTTCCAGCTTGCTGGTGTCAGGAAAGAGGTTAGAGATCACTTCAGCTGGCGGTGTGTTCATTGCGCTGTTATTAAACTATGGTTCTGCTTTAGGTGTTGGAACCAATTCATCATCGGGTTCCTGAAACTTGTTATAAGGTATACATGAGCTATTTTTTGTATGTGTAAAACTGGTACACAAAGTAAGACAAAAGAATGTCTAATATACCTGAAGAAGTGGTGTATTTGGACCGTCATCATCAGATGAAAGCAGTAATGTTAATGGTTGCACCCTATCTCTTTCCATGGCTTCAACTTTTTCTTTAAGCTGCATAGTAGATTGCTCAAAACCCCATGACCAGGATGTTGCTTGTAGAAGTTCTCTTCTGCATTTTTTCAGGGGCTGTAGGTTTGCATCATCAAACACTGCTATGTTGTTTTCTTGTAGATAGCTTATTGCAGCCACATTAGCTGATTCAGCAGCTTCAAGGGATGTACTTTTGAAATCCCCATAAAAAAATTTGTGTTCTGTGGCTGCCCAGCCTCTATGAGGTGGTAAATTGATTGAAAGAGAGGCAATTAGGCCATGTTCCCCCATGTCAAGTATGTCATGGTCAGTGATTTGTAGCTTAAGAGTGTTCGTGGCTTGCTGAAGAATGTAACGTTTTCTTATGTTGACATGGGTTGGCGACATCTGCAAGTTGTAAATCAGGCATGAATTACACAAATTGACAAAGATGTCATTGCACATATGCTTTAATCGACCATATAAAAAGGAAGTAAATCACCCAATTGTCTTCAGGCACGTACCTGTGCAAGGTTACTGACCATGAGTTCCGCGTCCAATGGAAAATCTGGATTCTCGCCCGCCATATCCTTGCACTGGATGTGTGATTTACGGAGTTGGAAGATAGAGGCGGCTCGGGGGGTGGTAGATCGAACTGGAAATGGATGCTGCTTATGGAAACCCTAGAATCTGTGAGTTGGAGCTAGTGTGTTTGCTGTATATGGACTGCTGTGGGCTTGCCAAGGGTTTTCAGGGGGGCTGATATGGACAGTAGGCCCAAGGTTGCATTCATTTTTTTAGCGCGTGTATTTTAGAATATGAGCCCAGTTTCACAGCCGTGTGATTACATTTTCACAGGCAGACGGAAACGAGCTATTTTGCACTGCATTAGTGACTTTAGTTTTGTTGTTTACAGAAACAAGAATTGTATATGCAATAGGAATCCTGAAGTATATTGATGGCCTTATCTATGCCAGCTATAGAGACACAAATGGCAGTAAAAATTAAATAAGAAGCCACATAAACATAAATGGTGCAAGAAACAGAGTCTTAACAGGGCCATCATTAGTTCTTACACACAGTCTTGGAAAGTCTTACACAGATAGAGAAACATAATTATACATTACGGTTAACCTGTGCAGTTAAAAAAAAGGATCGAAATAGACTACAATTCTAAAAGGCCTGGTTTAGGATCTATTCTTGTAGAATAGAAGTCTAGAAACCTCTCCTGATGCTTTTTAGCTGCTTTTCTGATTTGAGCACCCTACGCTTGAGCCTTTCTGCTATCTTCTCAATGTTGTTAAGAGGTTCGTTCATAAGCTGATCCATGGGTTCTTTTCCAAATGATCTATTGAGCGCTGTCACATTGCATATATGATCAGATAATCCATGCATGTATCTTGTAAGAACGAACCAGCCCATGGCATTTTTCTTGTTCTTATAACTAGCCATCATTAATTTGTTCTTGATGGATCTGGTCTTCGCCTTTGTTTTCTGCTTGTTATACTTTGCCACTGCTAGTTCATGCTTCAGAGACTGATTTTCCTCATCCAGTTTCTTCATCTTGCTGTAATTGTAGTCTCTTAGTTCAGTCTTAACCATGGATTTATGTATCCAATTGCTTCCATGGCAGCTGTGTCCTCTGACATTGCATAATCGATACACTGCACCCCGGGAATAGCCATATGACTGCCATGATCTTCAGCATGTGATGTGGGTGTATAGAAAAAAATAGTGACACATATTCTACCGCCATCACATGCTTTGCTTCGATACTCAGCTGCTGGAAGTTCTAAAGTCTGTAAAAGAACATCCAGTATCATCCTGTAAGGGATTTTGATCATCGGAGGTATGGCCTGTGATTTTAAACGGATGTCATTAGGCGCGAGGGCATGAATCATATTTCGGTAGGTAAAAGCTTTTAGAGGGGAGAGTGTACTTTGAATAACCCAAGCAAAACTAACACCATATTAGTTTGTGCTATGGTAATAGTTCAAACGAAGATAACTACTCTATCCTGGACAACTTTATGCATAATATAATGATGAAGGTAAGTTTGTATATGATCAGTTGTATAAGCATAAGCTATGCATCGACGGTGTAGAGCACAACATTTACTACTTGGTAGGTTCTAATTATCACAAGTATGAACTGATGAGTATCACAAGTGTGATTTGAATCGTGAATGCAATGTATAAACAGGAGTGTTGTGCCTGCATGAAACAAAAAGACACATATCCAATACTGAAACAGTGCAGGAAGTTCTCTACGACTGTGCTTGTATGAAACAAAAAGACTTTGGTGTGTGTTTATATGGAAGTATTTGGTGTGCTCTTTTTAGATGACCACGCCAGAATTTTTTTCCGTGGTTTAAAATTTGTCTTGATGAGTGGTGTCAGTATAGGCATATATTTTTGCCTGCTTAAAATATCATGACATTAAGAAATAGTTTCCATAATAAGCCTACAAAGCTTAAACCACGAATCGTGCTGAGAGAAAATAGGCATACAGAAACTATCCACAATAGAGAACTAAATTATCAGCTGTTTTCTACTATATAACCACCAACCTCACAGCGGGGCTGCGAATTCTCATATTGAGCGTAGGCCTCTTCCATGCCTAGCATTTCCTCCTACATCAAATATTCGGAATAGCTTTAGTGCATACCAAGGAAATTATTCTGGTCCAAGGAATGCTTGTTTATTTTTCTGAAAGGAGGCCACCTCAAGTAGCTGGCCTTCAGATTGGTTATTGTTGGAGTATTCTTCATCCTAAGAAAACCTGGCCTGTATCTCTTGTACATCAAGTGGTATCTCCTGTGAAATCAGGTAGATAGATTAAACGCTGACCACATAGATTTGTAGCCACATCACTAAATCGTAAGGGTGGTTACCTGTGGCCCTGTCGAGGATTTGTCCGGGCATCCAGATGCTGAAACGCATGGAGAAACAGAGGCTAGCAATATTGACTGCGCTCCTGCAGATGCTGTCATTGTTTGGGAGCGAGGCTCTGAACGTGCGGGAGAGAACACTCTGCCAATCTAGGGTTTCATCTGGCTGCGTTGATAGCAATATATGATATGTCTATGGGCCTTTTGACTAGGCTATTGTCTCCGGGCCCATACACCACATTCTCAAGGGCCTCCACAGTAGTTGGAAAAGGAAAATGTGAATAGAAAGGTACACAGATTGCAGGTAATAGAAAAGAGAAGCAGGTAATACAGGCCTTAAACTGGCGTTATAGTTTGAAAATAAAAATACAGTGGTGGCATAGTAAGGTTGCTTGCTAATAAGACATTTGTAACAGGTAGTTGAAGTTTTTGATATTCTCCCCTATTTGATCTATAGAAGTTTGCTCAGAGAGCATAACAGATCAACTCTTGTAGGCCTCATCGTAGCAATATTCCTTTGGGAAGCGAAGAAATAAGTTAACTGCTATATCATGGGAGCTTGCCAGTATGTATACATAAATTGATTGTCGCATATAATATACCTTAGTTTTCCAGCATAGTTGGAGATCGAACTATTATCTTTGCTTGTCGTGTGTACAGCGGCATGTAATGATGTCATGTATACATATAGTCTGATTCGAATCCACGTGGCGTTATGTAGATGGTAATATAATCTGGGATATCAATCACGCTATCAACCTAGCCGAAACAGTCATATCTATGTGTATTTATGAAGCCCTATCCAGGCAAACCATTCTCTTCAACCAAGACAAATGGGCTCAACAGCTGGCTTGCTATCTCGTGTCAGAGGATTCCAACCGTAATTTCACTTATACTTACACGAATAAACCGGGTAAGTGAAATTTGCTGCCACCATAAGAAGAACACCAAGGAATAGCCTTGAAGATGTGACCATCTAGCTCAATGTGTCCCCTTGCTAGAATAGTCGATCTGAATACTGCAAATGTAGCATATTGAACATCTCCTTGATAGTAAACAAGGAAAGCATCAGAGCTAATCGGCTTCACCATGACGTATCTTGACGTTGGTATATACCGAATGACCGCAAAAAATATTTCCTTTGTGTCTATGGGTTCAACACCATCTTCTCGTTTGAGGATTATAGAATGTGATAGCTCCTGGAATCTATCGGGGTCGACCTCCGTGTCTTGAAGAAAACAGTGTGGGGTAGCAGCATCAACGGTGATGTCCCGAGCATCTGGCACAGGTGGTAATGGCTCAATGGGCCTCATTATCTTGCTGAAAGGGTTGTTAAGCACACTAATAAGCACAGTGAACATGTCCAGTTGGATTCCTACTGCTGTGTTTGCTCGATCCCTAAACCTACGTCTGATTGATATTCATCCGCAATGGCACATTTTCTGGCACGTCTGTCCAACAGATGCACCAAAATGCGAGAAGGTCATTGTAGGTGATTGTGTCAGGGTAAAGCTCAGAGACGACACAATACGAATGCAACATAAAATCCACTGTCTTGAATGTCCAAAGGTGCAGCGCGAGGTTTGTTATTTCAACTAAAACATGGGATACGGCATGGTTATCATTGAAATCATAGGCTGGTGTGCCACAAAATGTTGAGTTTTCATCTGCACAGAGAGTTGTAAAGTATATATTACCCAGGTTACGCCTCTGTTCGGACTGAAGAAACTCGACTGCTTGTTTGTTCTGCTGCTTGTTTGGGATGCTAATTAAGAACTCTTGGTTAGGAGTATCAATAGTAATAATTTTATCACATTCAAGCTGAAAAGCTTTAGCCAATGCATTATCAAAGTGCCTTCATGCAGTTCTACTATCAGGAGAGAAAATGATCTGGAAATGGTAGTGTGTCCTGATCTCTGGGCATTTTGTTTCACCATAAGAAAGAAAAGCTCTTGTAATATTTCTTCTGGAACAGACAGACGAGGACAAAATACCTAGTAAGATTATAAAATAGTTTAGGCCATCCGCCAACTTAGGCGCTGAGAAAGGACGAGTGGATCTAAGAATACAGGGGCAGCGGCTCAGCTTAGAGGAAGAAGGAAAGAATAGAATCTACCTTGAACTGGAACAACAGTATAGGATGCAGCTTCATCAGTTGAAGAAGACGCCATAAGCCCAGGGCACCAAGATGTAGCGAGGGAAGAAACCCTAGAAAGGGATGCACGGAGAGTGTGACGGCGAGATTGGTGGGGTGGAGTAAGAGAGCGTCCTGGTTATGGGGGACAGCACATAGGCCAGTTCTCAGCCACACAACCTGTCTGGATATGAGGCACAACCAAGAACGGGCCTACTGGGCCGAAGTAAAAGCAGGAATGGGCCAGAGCCTTAAAGGCTATGAAAAAGGAGGAGATGACCAGAGTGTAAAACAGAGGGGAGACAAAATCATCTATGAAAAGATGAAATCATCTGCAGACTATGGGGCAGCATATTAAGTATAAAAGGGCAAATTATAATCGAACAACCCACACATAATATGATAGAGTTCACTTGATTATATAGAGGAGTTTTTTTTGCCGTGCTATGACACTGCTACTTGAGCAGCCAAAGACTATTTAGCATACAAACATATAAATAGAGGAGTTTTAGACATGCTTCCTGAGAAGCATACAACTACACCAAGGTCTATGCAAGAAGCATACACGGCAACGGACAATGCTTGTAGCTGGTCAAAGAGCATTATGATGGAGCAGAGCAAAGCTAGATGCATAAACCGCCATCTTTCTCCTTTGATCTTGCCGAGGAGAAGCTAATGTACATAAGATAGATAACCTAGAGCAGAATGCAAAATTTCATAAACCAGTTCCAAGTATGACAATGGCAAAATAAGTCCAAGAATAGTAGTATATAGGGAAATTGTGATGTACCTATAGATATTTTAAGGTTTGATAGGCAAGGCAAAGGACTCACTGCTGCTTTGTTTTCTTCCCTCCTGCAGCTCCTTTTCCAGCAATGGGGTTCCTTTATTTCAAGTTGTGTCAGTGAAAAATAAATAAGCGGAATGCTATATATAGGTTTGAAAACCAACTATATTACTGGAATGTAAGAAGCAGCACCTCTTGTTTTTTTGAAGCGGACTCTTATCATCTTTTGCATTAGTAGCACCAGAAGGATCTTCAGCCTTTTCATCATCATTCTCCTGGAGCACCCAACATATACATAAGCTTGATAATAGAGAGACATAGCATATTGATATTGGATGGTTGTTAGGCTATACAGGAGTAAGATTTTGCGTTGTCACCTGTGCATTAGCGCGTAATTATGCTGCTCATTTACTAAATGTACATGCATGCATTTATACTATTATGCGTTAGCTAGCACATGTGTGTTAATAGGTATCTTAGGTGGAGCAGAGAAATATTTACCGCGGCTATTTCATCACACTGCTTTGGAGGATCCTCTGCCAGAGGGAGCTTCTTGTCATTGTCGATAAACAAAGCACGCCTAGTCCTGCTGGGTGGGCATGGTGATTTGCTAGAAAAGAAAATGCAATCATAAGAGTAAGCAAGCATTAGAAAATACTGCATTAGTCCTTTCTTAAGAGGCATACCCTGGAGCTGCAGATGAAAGGAGACCAAAACTGAGCTTTGAAGTTGGTGTCTGCGCCTGAGTGTAAAAAAAGGGATTGAGAAGAACTGAATAAGTTTTCGGGCATCTTGATTGAATAAATGTTGTGAGAGATAGTAGACTAAGAAAAGAACACACCGCGGCTGTAGGTGATGGAAAAGTTATAGAAGGGCTCCCTGAGGAGCTGCCAGGCTGGGCTTGTTTGATGCTTGGGGTATTGGGTGTAAACATCTCAGAAGGTACTGGACTGTCAGTCAGGGAAGCAGAGGATGATGCTCCAGATGATCCAAGAACACAGTCAAAGGCAGATGAGCTTAACACAGGCTTGTAGGTTTCCATAATTTTCACAACTTGAAATGATAGCTGTGTGCTTGTGGTTACAAAGCTTCTCTTTGCAATGGACATAAGAAGTTTAAACTTCTGCCCAACAATCTGGGTAACCTCTGGTGGAGCAATCCTATCAATCATCGGTACACGAGCTATCTCTTTTATGGTTGGAAGTCCTGGGTTTCTAAACTTCAGCAAACTGAGGAGTGGTTTTCCAACAGCCGCTTTTCCAACTTTATCAAACATGGTGAACTCAGCCTCACCTACGTCATCACTCCCAAACACCGAAATACAGTACCTGTGAATGGCACAAATAGAATGAGGATTGTAGTAAAGGACTAATAAAATATAGAAGAGGCATGTCTAAATAAATCAGGCAGGAATCCTGAGGAAACAAACAAGACAAAACAAAATAAACAGGAGACAAAGGTGTAGGAAGGCACATACGTCTCTAGTGCTGTTATGGATGAGCAGTTGGGATTGGCACATCGGTAGTTCGATGCGACTATTGTAGACGTCTTGTTGCAGGAGGAGCAAGAGAAGAACCACCAGCGCTGATCAGGATTGAGCCTCTGGACAGTAACGGTACATATGAATCATTTTTCTTGTCGAAGTAACATAACTTGCAGATGAGCACATGACCAGGAAAAGCAAGAACAACATATAGAGGAAAATATAGTGAGGATACCTCGTTTTCATAAGGGTTCAGGCGGAGGAGCTCTGACACGGTCTTTTCAACGGGATCAGCATAGATACGGCTAGTAAATGTACCCTCGGTCAAAGAAGCATCATTATCAATGGGTTTGAAATTAGCCCCCCAACCTATTTTAATACGCAACAGGGGAGATAGTTAGCAGCATGACAAAGAAAACAACACTATCTTCATATTCAAGGTTAAAGCAAGAGAAGCCAATTAGAAGGCATATAGAAATCACCTGTTGTGGAAGTCATTTATCACTGGGAGATCCTCGTCAATGTACCAATGGCAAGCAGAACTACCACTAAGTCCTTGAACACCTGCATAGTTATTGAACAATATAGAGTGGTGAGAGGCTGCATTGAACATAGGACAAAAAGGCTGCACAATACAGAATGCATAGATGTCACTACTAGAAAAACCCCTACTAATGGCGCACCTAGTATGGCCATTAATGGCGCATCTGTGGTGCGCCACTAACAGCACGCCATTAGTAATTTTTACTAATGGCGCACCAGTGGTGCGCCGTTAGTGTCTGGTATACTAATGACGCACCACTGGTGCGCCATTAGTATAGGCCAGGGTGCGCCATTAGTATGCCTCCCAGGGGCCATGTATACCCAGGTGCTTTGGATACTAATGGCGCACCACAACTGGATGCGCCATTAGTAACCGCGGCATACTAATGGCGCACTGTCCTGTGATGCGCCATTAGTGATGCGCCATTTTGAATCTAGATCTGGATCGTGATTTTTTGCCCATTTTTTGCTCGTTTTTTTTTGCTTGTTTTTTGGCACAACATTATTTCAAATTTTGTTCCTGTTTTTGGATCTTGTTGCCATGGTCTTTTGCCGGAGAGGAGTTCGCCGGAGAGGAGGAGGAGGAGGTC
>NC_057801.1:528104813-528167221 GCF_018294505.1 Triticum aestivum | reverse complement strand
AAATGAAGAGAGGAGGAGAGGACCAGCCATCCATATATACGGCATACTAATGGCGCACCGCGGGCAGGTGCGCCATTAGTAAATTTTTTTACTTTTTTGATTTATTTTGAATTTTGAAGGCGGGAAGATACTAATGGCGCACCACGGGCAGGTGCGCCATTAGTAATTGTTTTTTAATTTTTTTGACTTATTTTGAATTTTGAAGGAGGGAAGATACTAATGGCGCACCATGGTCAGGTGCGCCATTAGTAACTTTTTTTTTATTTTTTTGACTTATTTTGAATTTTGAAGGCGGGAAGATAGTAATGGCGCACCGTGGGTAGGTGCGCCATTAGTAAGTTTGAATTTTTTTGATTTTTTTGCCTCTCTAGATCTTAAAAGCCCCGTATCTTTTTTTCTGTTAGGTTTTTGAGGATTTTGAAAATGTTTAACAAGGTTCCCCCGGTTAAATTTGGATGTAACTTTTCGAGTAGATGATTTTTCATATAAAAAACTTTTTCATCCGAGTTAGTATGCAAAAGTTATGCCCATTTTTACAAATTCTTGCGAGATTTTGCAAATGAAGTCAAAATTCATATTTGCAAATTTTCCCAACAACTAGGCCACATATCACATGGGAAACTTATTTTCTTTTATTTTTTTGACATTTTTATCATTTTCTTTTCTTTTTTTTAAAACTGAAAAGGCGATCCACTAGGGGGGGGGGCTGCATTTGGTGGAAGTGGTGGCCAAGGTTACTAATGGCGCACCGTGGCACGGTGCGCCATTACTAGTTTAACTAGTAATGGCGCACCACACCCACGGTGCGCCATTAGTATGTTTGGACAGGCGCACTAGTTCAAAAAAAAAATTGGTACTAATGGCGCACCGTGGGCAGGGTGCGCCATTAGTAGTTTCAACACTAATGGCTCCTCAGAAGGTGGTGCGCCATTAGTATATACTAATGGCGCACCACATGTCTGGTGCGCCATTAGTGTCATTTCCATCTATAGCCCTTTTCCTAGTAGTGTGTATAAGACGCAACAGGTTGACCACCTTGATTTATTTTAGGTAGTGTTCCTATGAAAATTGCAATCACAGCTTCCTTTTCATCTCTTGCCCGCACTGCTTCTTCTTCAAATTCAATCGCTCGATCACCCCAGAGGACCAACTTTAGCTCCTTTCCCCTATAGGTTTCATATGACGAATAGATCAGTAAAGAAATGCACGAGTAGGTGACCTAGAATTGTGGATGCATAACAATAAGCAAATGACACTTGTTGTAAGTCAGTTAGGATTATTGTCCTTGTGTTTGATGGTTCTGGTTGATGCATTGATTGGATAGTGACCACATCACAAACAACAGTTATTCTTCCAATGGCATCTTCAAAACCATAGAATTTGCAAGAGCATCAGACTCCAGATATTTAATAAGTGGTTTTGAATGTACTTAGGCATGCAGTGACACAACTTACCAAGAAAACAAGGCGGTGGCCCACATGGCCTGGGGATGTCCTGAAATGGGATCAAAGTGTAGGTGCAGAATGGGTAATCTGCTTCCAATCCCGGGCGTAAAACAGCATTGCTAAACCTGGTGAACTGAATCATGAAGCGACTCTCAACAGGTCTATAAGTTGTCTTTGCTTCAACGCAGTTGAAGCTACTCATCATGTAGACCTTTCCTTCCTCCAGCTCATCCTTTAGTTCTTCTGCTCGCTGAGGAGGTATCTGCACATACATATGGTTTCCCTGCCAACAAAACCAACAATCAGAAAGGTATCCTAAGCTAAGTACGGATAGTTGGCGTTGAGCTAGCTATGTAAAGACAAACCTGGCTATCAAGAACAACTAAGTCCATGTGCTGGATAGGGCCATTGTTAGTCCCGCCATGATAGAACCACCGATGCGAGACAAGGACAGAGACAACCCACTTCCTACTGTGGTTGTGTATCTCAGAGAGTAACTGATGCGCCATCTGAAAACACAAAGACAGTTTTGTTTAGGAAGGTAAAAATACACAAAGAAGCAGCACATTAGGTTTTGCAATATGATAGCATACCTAATCGAAGTCAAATGAACAGACATATTAAGCGAACTACCAAAAGACCTTCAACATGTACATAGATGCACAGAAAAGAACAGTAAATGCTATCTTAGGTAATGAGCAGCAATAGATAAAACAACATTTACAGCCTCAAATTTTATTGAAAAGGGAGCAGACAATCCAAATATTTGACAAAATTAGGAAGCATACAATAATATAGGCTAAGAGGCAGCAAGTAGTAGTGAGACCAAAAGCAGCTCGCAAAATAAAGCACGCCGTAAGTACTATTCCAAAGACTGAAAGATCTCAGAGAAAACTATGTTTCTAGTCTGAGATCCAAGTGTGCCATCTTCGTTCTCGATAAGTATTTTCAAGTTTTTCTTGGAAGTCACATGTGAAACCGCCACGTAAAGCTGGCCATGAGTGAAAACAGGGCTTTTCAGGTATAATCCAACAGCTGAGAGAGTCTGTCCCTGGCTCTTATTGATAGTCATGGCATAACAAACCCTCACTGGAAACTGGCGACGATGTAAAGTTAATGGCCATTTAGGATCCTTGGCAGTGAGGCAAAATACTTGGAATGTATACAACATCCCCAATATTAGAACCAGTCATGATAATAGCCTCAATGACTTTCTCACCAAGTTTAGAGACAACAAGACGATTACCATTACAAAGACCAGTTGCCTGACTCAAATTTCTAAGGAGCATAATCGGCATGCCTTTTTTCAATAGCAACTTGTGCTGGGGGGAAATGTTAATTTTAATTGTATTGAGGTACTTGATAGGATAAAACACATCCATATTACGCATTGAGTCAGCAGCATTTCCTATAGAATCATAGCTTAAGTACTCCCTCTCAGCAGAAGGCATTAAGGCTAGCACATGTTCATTAACTTCTTGAGCTAGATCATTTGTCGTTGTTAAGATAGCCCTTTGGCACAAGTATTTTCGATTAGAACAATTTTTAGCAAAGTTTGCATTAACAATAGCGCCTATTCTATTATCCTCAGAATGGATCAACATATCATCAGGAATTGTTACCCAACTTGGCTCACACTCCCCTTGTCTGGTAACACAAGGCGCTGTACCATCACCAATACTCAATATCCAACCAGCGAAAGAAGCTATCTCAGCTTGTAAAACAGGATCTGTTGTTTGCACAGCTAAACGCATGTTCACGTTAAGATGCAGAGCTTCTATAAAACTCCATAGAGGTGAATTTGTTATAGCAGCATTTATAATCTGTGAGCAAGTCCCACCCTCAATGACTAGTAAAATCTGTCTCAAATCGCCACCCTGAACTATAGCCTTACCACCAAAAGGCATGTCAGTTATAGAAGCATCGTCGGCAGACAAAATATCACGTAAGCTACGATCCAAAGCCTCAAAACATCTACGATGCGTCATTAAAGACTCATCCCATATTATTAGTGAGGCTGATTCCATCATCTCTGCTAATTTGCTAGATCTTTTTATATCACATGTTCCATTGTCATCTAAACTGATTGGTATTTTAAACCTAGAATGAGGAGTCCTACCTCCAGGCAAAAGAAGTGTTGCAACCCCAGAAGATGCAACTGTGAGAACAATCCTTTCTTTACCTCTAAGATAAGAAATTATGGAACTCCAGAGAAAAGTTTTCCCAGTTCCACCATATCTAGAAACAAAGAAAAAGCCAGGTTTTCCATACACAACTCTGTCGATAATATTCTTATAAGCCAGGAGTTGATCTGGATTTAATTGGTTGTACATGGTTTCTGCCTTTAGCAGTTCACTTTTAGGATCAGCAGATAGTTCATCAGTTATCATGCCACTGTCATCAGAGTTATCATCATAGGTGGTCTTTAATGACAGCCTGTGGTCTAGAATATTAGAACCATTTTTACTAAATAAAACTGTCAACTTATCAAGCAAGATGTCTCTTAGCTCATCAGGAGGTACAACATGATTGTCATCACGAAAAGAGCGCTTGATATTGTACTTAATATCCTCAGCTAAGTGTGACCAATATTTTTAAAACAAAGCATTTTCATCATTAACACCACAATGAACAAGGATTGTAACAAAAAGCCTGCGCAACTGATCTCCCATACCCCAGGTTAAAGCCTCATCAAATGCACTATACCATTCAAGATCATCTCCAAGTAAGCCCCTAGCAGCACATGCCTCCTTAAAGGTTTCATACACAATCCCATTATAAGTTCTAACATCTGTATAAGACATAGCACCTTTAACAACCATCAAGAGCATTCTAAGATAGAAAAGTTCTCTAGTTGTAGGGTGAACAGAATAAATCCTACCAATCCTATAACTTGAAGTCTTAGGAATCCATTGTTTTTTGCTTCCTAGCCAAGTCCATTTGGTTGGGAAGTCACAATAAGTAAAAGACCTAGCATTTGCATGGCATCTATTAGCTACAAACCACTCGGTTAACATTGTTCTCTGTAGCCACTCATCGTCAGCAACTGACTTCTGGTTTGCTTTAACATTGAAACACACCATGTGTTTATTTAACAAATGAACAGGCAATCTTTCAACAGAAGGCATCTTACTGTGTATATCAAAGCCATATATCCTCCAGCAACCATCTTTATCACATATGTGACGGCATTGTCTATATTCCATGATCTCATCAATCTCAATACCATGCTTGTTTTTTATGCTTTCAAACAAAGTTTTTGAAAAATCAGGACCCTTTGTAACATACTTATAAAGATACTTGATAACATGGGTTTTATTGCGCCACTCAACGTTGATATGCGCTTGGTATTTTTTTAGTATGAGCAGATTATAAGGAACAACATGCCTGTTATCAAGCCTGACCTTTTTTTAAAATATAAAATGTCCATTGTCTGGGCGACTATACACAGGGAATCCACTATCATCTAGAGAGGTCTCGAGCTGAAATGACTTAGGAATTTTTTTGAACACAATCCATTTTTCATGCAAGGACATTTAACACCATCTTCCCCGCAAGGGCCATGCATCATGTGTTCAGAAACAAGAACATATCCAAGAGGATCCGCAACAGGATCAAGGATGGAAGCTGATATAAAAGAGTCAATTAAAGCAGGACTAACCTCCCGTTTTTTCCTATCAAGCCAGATCAGGATATGGGCATGAGGAAGCCCTCTTTTCTGGAACTCCACAGTGTGTAGTACTGTGAACAAAGGGATAAAAAACAATCACGAGCAGAGGTGGAAAAGAATAGAAGAAAAGAGATGAGAGGAATCTCAAAGAATGTTTTACCCGCCACGATAGGACCAAAGGACTCCCCACTCTTAATATCATGAATATAGTCATTGAGCTTCATGTGATAAACCCTAACCGGAAGATCTGCCCTGTCTGAAGGCATCTGGCCAGGCTCAGAACACAGGGCTTCTGTTATTTCAGTCCACTTGGGATTATAGGTAAAGGTGGTGAAAAGGTCTGGTGGGCCACAGACACGTGAAGT
The DNA here is from genome assembly GCF_018294505.1 of Triticum aestivum. NCBI lineage: Eukaryota > Viridiplantae > Streptophyta > Magnoliopsida > Poales > Poaceae > Triticum > Triticum aestivum. The sequence continues at coordinate 528,161,741 of NC_057801.1, read as the reverse complement.
AGCTACTGCATCCTGGAAGTTCTCAATCATATAACGCCGACCACCGGTAAAAGAGGATGGAAGGATGTTTTTTTGCCAACAGAACTTGCATCTGTCTGCCCTTTTCCAACAGCATCAGTGATTCCTTGCAAGTTCTCTTCTCTAAGATCATTATTAGCCTTCATGATGAAATGCAGCCTCCACTCGTCTATGCAAGCGCGTGTGTCTACAATGGCCTGTGAGGAAAGCAAACCACAACAAAGGTACGGATTATGCTGCTCTGGTCTATAGTGGAGACAATAGGAATAATAGTCCTGTATAGTGAGTCTGGTTCTTTTGCTAGTATCTAAAGGATTTGAACCAATATATTTAAGCCTGAGTTGAAACCCACGTTCTGCATAGGGAAAGAGAAGAGGATACTGCAAAGGCATGTATGAAGTTTGCAAAGAAGATATTTGCTGCAGATTGTCATCTCTACCATGTATTATTGTGTCATGACAAGAAGCCTCCACCATGAACTCACCAAACATTAAAGATGCTAACTCATCAGTTGTAGGGAGGCTAAACTGTGGGCCATCAGATTCTCCAGGGGCAACTAAACGAATGGCTATCTTGGCATGCTTATTGGCTGCTAGTATTTCTCTAGCTGATCTAAACGTTTTGACATAAGAATTGTGCGTATCAAGCATATGCATCAAGACTTCAACAATAGATTCATCTAAACCACCTTCACTCTTTTTACCCTTTTCTAAAGCCCGAATCCTGTTTAGCACCTCATTCTAGGTATCATATATATGGAGTTCGGCATACTTAGGGGTATTTCCTTTGTTAGGCATAAGAGATCCCATTCGATGACAAACCTGCCCGTTTATTTTGTATATATTCGGACCATTACCATCATTTACAGAATGATCAACAGTAGTTTCCATGGAAGTAATTGCAAAGAGGCAGTTGTACTGGTGAATTTTTTTTATAAACTCTCTGCTACGCGAGGGACCATTGTATCTGAGCAACTTAGAGAGAAACAAAGGTGGCTTTTTAAAAGGTGTAATATACACCTTACCACCCTTACAACATTTGTTGTAAACCACCCGCCTTAGCATAATAGCGGATTCCGATCTCACCCTCTCCTCAAACCAGTAGACTACACCACAGTTGGTACATTTGTAGTCTGGTCCACCGTAGAAAGATCTCTTTTGGTACCCAGCTGCACATTTGTCTTGGCTCAGTAACAACGGTAAATCAGCAATGCATCATACAATAGTTTCTAGGCATATCGGCACTCAGCATACCTTTCAGCATCTCAGACTCCTCAACCGTGAATCCAACCCAGTCAGCACTTAAGGGTGATCCAATGGCAGGCCCTTTCCCCCTAAGTCTATCAACAACCACCCTGCATCTCTTTCTATTACAGGACGTAATTTCTGGACTAAGAACAGGGAAGAAACCATCATCTAAAAAAACAAAGGGCCTGTTACAGGTACGAAGAGGAATTGAGAGACTGCACGAGGCACCTATAAAGGAAAAGGACTTATTTTAAAAGGACACCCCATAAATTTCCTTTTAGGTAGGCCTGAGGATATGTAGGGCAACAGTGAGTCACAGAAAGACAGCCTTCGTCGAACAACACGACATGGAGGCGGCTGGCTGGTGCTTGAACTGGCCTTACGACGAACAGAATGGTGCTGAGGCATGACTCACAAGAACGACATGAACAACAGAACAACCATAACACACTGCAACAGAAACGTAACACAAAGAAAAGCAATCTAATCAGGCACATTAAACAGTAGAAAGGCATACACCTAGACCCAGGAACAGGATTCAAAAGACAAGCCTCTATAAAGGGCATGGAACATTTTTTCTTAAAATGAAAGGGAGAGGCATCCCAAAAGCAAACTATAAGCCTTTTTTAAAACACATAGATGGAAGTAAAAATCAATAAAACAAATCCGAGTGGATAAAAAAACAAGAGAAAGAGAGCAAGTCCATGAAACACCTTCCCAACAGTCCATGGGAAACTATAAGCCCAAACGAACAAGATTTTTTAAAGTTCGTGGCCCAAGAAACACCTTCCCAAAAGCCCATTAAGAACCAGAAGCCCAAAAGGAACAGGGTCCTTTAAAGCCCATGTTAGTTTTTTCTCTATAAGAGGAGTGGGCGGTCCAAAGACAAGGGACCCAGCCGAGGAAGGATCAATAAACAAGTAACATATTTATTATTTGAGTTCGTGGGAAGAGCATTGAATTCGAAGAAGAAGGCTATTATTTTCAGTCTTGCAAAACGCAGAAAGAAGACACTGTAAGAGACATATAGAAAGCCCGAGGACTTTATTACATCAGAGAAATAGACCAATTCAGTACAAAGCAGGCACGCAGGCCCAAATAGGAAGCCCTGAAAAGGTAGCTAAAGAGAATGAAGAGGGGAAAGCAGCTGAGAGCATAGCAGACCCCAGTCAAACTGGACCAGAAGAGGGCTAACATCTGGATTTATGTCCGGCTCTGTAGACGTACGCCGCAAGTGCAACAGTTCTCTCTCCAAGTGACCAACACGCCGAATGGCAGAGAGTGCAACCGTTATGGAAGAACGAAGGTAGCTCCTATATGCCATCATACAGTCATAATTATAGTCTCGAACCACAAACCCATACAGATGCTGCAAAAAACTTATGGCTTGGAGGGAAGCCTGTTCATAAGCATGTACAAAACCACACCAGGCTGAGCTCCAAAAAATTCTCGTCCGGAACCGGAGCAGAACTATCCCCTGGAAGCTCCAGTTCCAGCCCAGCAAGAACGGACCCATCCTCCGTGACCTCACACAGATACAGAAGCGCCGACAAAGAGCACCAAGCCACCACGGCTTCCAAAACGGGTATAACAGTTGAAATAAGAGTACGCATCCTGCTCACACGCAACGAAATTATAAAAAAACTGGAAAATAACACGATCGCCGGAGCAGATCCGGAATAGCGAGATCATCAGTACATCAACAACCATGATAACATGCACAGGCAAGTAAATACATCTGAACCCACAGGTAGCCGACATGCAATGGAAAAGGAGAGCAAACCTTGAGGAGCAGCAGCAGGGCACAGATTCAGAAACAGATCAGCTTCTCCAACCTACAAAATAGATGCAGACAGAACCATTAGAACACAGCAAGTCACAGAGCACATATATATTCCATCAAAGGCACTAAACAAGCGCAGAGCCACACAATGGCAGCAGAACAATTCTTCTTTTAACCAAAGGAAACAACATCACTTAGCATGACAAAACAACATCTACCACATCTATAGCAGGTTTTAATCACTAAGCAATCAAACTATAGACACACAAGAAGTAAAGGAACATCAATCAACCTCAACCACCGTGTTTTTTCAAGCAAAGTAAAATCACAAGAAGTATAAACCTTCAGGGCCACTGCAGAGGCACCAGCCAAACAGAGCGGACTAAGCACGACATCTTCTCCGACCTAGTCTTTCGGGCTATACAATCTAGAAATAGAAACAAACAGACAAAAGAGAAGAACATTACCAGAATGACGAAGCACAGCCGGAAGAGCAGCTAACAAGTGAATGTGGACAAACAACCGACCAACCTGAAGACAACCTAAAACACAAACTATACCCATATTAGCCGCCGACGGACAACAGTAACCATGCAAATGCACAAATGACAGAACGTGAAAATGGCAAAGCAAAGCACACGGTAGCAGGCAACCATCGTTTCGAGCAGCACTCAACCATTTCAACAAACACCTCAAAGGCATATGTTCATATAGAGGCAGAAGAGACAAGCACGAACCTAGACAACAAGAACGTAATGGCGCACGCTCCCACGCAAGGGCTAATGATAAAATCGGCAGCAAACTACACACCAATGGAGCAAAGACAAGGAAAGCAGGTGAGCAAAATGAATAAAGAACGGCAGAAACGAACAGGGAAAGGATAAGAAGATGAACCTCAACCAACACCACCCATGGAGGAACGCGTGTCCATGGCGATCACCGCAACGTAAGCTGACCGAACCGGATGAAGGCAGGCGAATAAGAGAGGATGCGGCGACCTGGAAGCATGGGCGAAAGCGAGCGAACGAAGCGGCTGGGAGGAAATGAGGGATAGAAGGAGGAAAGGGGAAAACCGGAGAGAAAAGCCCCCCGGCCACCGCAATGGCAGGGGAAATTCTCACAGAGACGCATGCGAACCCACCACACATGCACCGACACGCGGGGTGCCTGCCGAGCCCAAGGGTTCCAGGGCCCACTGTCATAGGCACCCGCCAGAATGCACAGCACCGATGCACAATCCGGTCACGCGGGGCGTCATGCGGACCCACGCTGCACCGCACGCACGTCCATTAGCCCCGCCCATGCGTAGGAAAAAGTAACAGGCCACCAGCGAGGGCAGGCGCAAGTATACGTAGCTACAAACCAACAAGCAACAGACCAGTGGGCCCATCCCACCGCCTGTCCCACAGCCAGCAGCACACGGCAGAGCGGACGAACGCCCAACCGAGTCCAGCGGAACCACCAACTCGAGTAGAGCCACCACCCATCCCGCCCAACCACGCACAGATCAGAGATGGATCAAAGGAAACGCACGCAAGCACCTAAACCCAGTGACGCGCGGGACCAGCGACCGCGGGACCCAAGTAGCAGCGACGAAGGATAGCGCAGAAGACGGTGATCGACGACCTGGGGATTGAAAAAGCGCCAGGTACAGCCCGGAAACGACGCGGCATGGTGCTGCCGTAGGACGGGACGAGCGAGACGAGACCGCTCGCCCACCCCGCACGCCCACTATCCATGCGCTGAGCCGGCCGAATAATTTAGTCAGACGAAACGGGCAACGCGAACACGGGCAAAATACACCAGGAAGCTGACGCGCGGGACCGTGCGTCGGCGAGGCCCACCTGCAGCCGTAGCACCAACCAGTGAGTAGTACACAACGCAGTGGCGTGGGTTTCTCGCGCGCACGAGCTGCTGCCTCGCGCCCCGCACCAGGAAAAGCAATACCCAGCCGTTTCGATCCAAGTGGCCATAGTGCCGGCCCACACGTCATCCCTCGCCACGATCCACCGATCGGTAAAAATGAGCACGCTGAATTCCAGCGACGATCGAACGGCCAACGCGCGAAAAAAGACCTCGTCAACGCCGATCGAATGGCCAACGAAGGATGCCATCGGGGAAGCCTTGTGAGAGCGAGTTGGCTAGCCTCTTTTTTGTTTTAAATATGAGTTGAACTGTGTCTCTTTCTTGATTAGGGAACATAAACTAGAATGATATGGACAATACAGTGACCATAGTACATCGATATATGTTTGTTTCATGCTGTTATCCTGTCCACCTTACTACTGAACCGGTTTACCAAAATGAGTTTGGTATACTACAAGCTAAACCTGTGATGTGTCTGTTTGTTTCTCTTGTAGTATGCAAACAGAATATTGGAGAAGAGCACCCCACTATGCAATGGTAGAGAAAGTAATCCAGATAAGGTTCAAGATAGTGAGACAACCCTGTTGGTCTCCAAGAAAGGTGATAAAAACGATCTTGTAGACAGTGAGAAAACCCCATAGTCCTGCCTTGATGTAGTGTTCGAGTTACTGGCCAGTACCGCTGGGACAAGCTCTTCGAACTCGCTGCCTGAATCACTTCGGCTTCTTCAGTCTCAGCTACAAGCTGAAAGGCATCAGTCATCTATGCTGCGGCAAGAAGCCGAAGAACTGAGGAAGTCCCTGCAGAATTCAGATGCGTACTTTCTTGAGCAACAACAAGCACTGGAGGATTTAAGCGCCAAACAAGAGAAAGTTAATAAGCTTGCTAAGCATCTTGCCAGCATTATGGTTACCCAGGATATTGTTTCTTGAACTCTTCTGAAGTGGTTTCAGTTCTGGACTTGTTTTGCTGTGGCGTTTATATGCTGTTGTGTTCCCTATATTTGCACTGGTGGTGAACTTTGATGCCCAGTGGATGTAATATGTGTAATAACCGTGATAGCCTAGCATAAGTTGCTTGCTTTTTATTTCCTTGTTGTCTTGTTTATTTGTTTGCTTGTAGTCAGTGCAGTTCTTTTTCCGCGGTTTGCTAGTGGCTGCAATAACCTATTTTTTAAAACTAGGCCACAATAACCATGGGCTAATATTTACTATAGTGACACTGGGCCTCCTACGGGCTGTAGAAACAGTGGGCCTTCTACGGGCCGTAGAAGTAGTAGGCCTTCTACAGGCCGTAGAAACATTGGGCCTTCTACGGGCGGTAGAAACAATGGGCCTTCTACGAGCCCTATCATCAATGGGCCTTATACGGGCCGTATTATCGATTGGCCAAACATGGGCCAATAACAGGCCGCAATATGGCCGTAGACGGGCTAGAGTTGGAATCGTCCGTTCATGGGCCGACCATAACGGGCCATCGTTAATAGGCTGTATTTGATGATGCTATGAAAACGGCCCAATGTATTAATGAACCACAAACGGGCCGACTGTAACCACGGGCTGAATTTGGCCCACAAGCAGAAAATTACAGTAACGGGGCGTAAGTAAATGAATGCTCGAAATGAGCCCAAGAATAAATGGGCTCTGAGAAGGCCGAAAGATAACATGGGCTGGAAACGGCCCAACTGATTAACGAGCCATTAATGGGTATAAAGTGATACACTGTTCATTACGGGCCAGTTTCACCACGGGCCATTAATGGGTCTAAAGTGATACACTGTTTATTGCGGGCCAGTTTCACCACGGGCCGTTAATAGGCCAAGAGTTACATAGGGCCTCATATGGGCCGAAAGATGTCATGGGCCATACATGGGCCAGAAGTGAAAACAGGCTGGAATCATATTGGATGGCCCAGATGACGCTACTGGGCCTAATTCGGGTAGGGCGTAACGAGCCTTGGGTTAGCGGGCTGTAAATGGGCAATATGCGAACATGCCGTTAATAGGCTTTCCATGGGCCGACCCGTCACCTTTTGACCAAGTCAAACGGGCCGGCCTTTTCACAGGAATGGGCCTCTATTGGGCTGGGCCACGTGTCGACGGATCATAGGCACCTTCTGTCCAATGAGTGGATGACATCTGTCCCAACAATGAGCCGACACGTGTTTCCTCCAGCCAATGAGAATTTTACACGTGGAAAATCCCCATTGGTTGGGGCTGTTAACAGGTTATCGGATCCAAAACCCGACCCGATAGCTTAACGGCGTTTCGTTACGGTGGATGCCACCTGTCGGTCACCCTTGACGAAAGCACTTCTGTGACGCGCAATTTATCGTCATGGAAGTGGACACTTCCGTGATGATAATTATGGTAATGTCATGGAACACTTCTACGACAGCACAGGTTTGACTATCTTGATTCTGTCATAAATTTGTCATGGATGTACATGCATGACAAAAAATGCGACCTACTGTGACAAACACGTATCATCACGGAAGTGTATTTTTTTGTAGTGTAAAGCTTTTTGTCATGGGTTTTGTTGGCTGACGGCTCATGCTGCAGAAGATCTGGTCAGTAAATGTAATGGTTGTCAGAAATTCTCAAGACATGCTCATGTGCTGGCTCAAGAGTTGAGGATGATTCCAATTACTTGGCCGTTTGCATTCTAGGGGCTGGATATGGTTGGGCCTTTCAAAAGGTCCAAGGATAAAAAGACCCACCTCTTGGTGGCGATTGACAAGTTTACAAAGTGGGTTGAGGCTGAGCCGCTCAGCAAATGTGATGTAGCCACGACTATTCAATTCATTAAAAATGTGATATTTCGTTTTGGGTATCCTCATAGTATCATCACTGATAATGGTACTAATCTGTCTAAAGGAGCAATGAAAGAATTCGTGAACAAGAGCATATCCGGCTTGATGTGACATCAGTGGCTCACCCCAAGTCTAATGGCCAAACTAAACGAGCAAATCAGGAAATCTTGAGAGGTATCAAGCCCCAGCTTATTGTTCCTTTGCAGAGAACACCGGGTTGTTGGGTGGAAGAGTTTCCTTCAATGCTTTGGAGTATCAATACCACCCCCAACAGATCTACGGGTTACACGCCTTTCTTCATGGTTTATGGAGCTGAGGCGGTTCTCCCTAGTGACATACGCCACGATTCACCTCGTGTGGTGGCTTATGTTGAAGCTGACAATGAGAAGGCACGTCAGGATGCTATTGACCTGTTAGATGAGGAGCGTGACCTTGTGGCGGCTCGTTTGGTGATTTACCAGCAAGATCTGCGGCATTATCACAGCCGCCGGGTTAAAACCAGAACCTTTCAAGAAGGCGACTTAGTGCTCCAGCTCATCAAGGATCAAACTGACATGCACAAGCTATCCCCACCTTGGGAAGGTCCCTTTGTGGTCAGCAATAATCTAAACAATGGATCATACTACCTTATCGATGTTCGAGACCATGAGGACTCACACACGTCGGAGGAGGAGACCCACCGGTCGTGGAATATTGCTCATATTCGGCCTTATTACACCCGAGCCATCGGCTCTTGTGATGTACATACGTTATCGATGTATATATTATCAAGAATATAATAAAGCCAACATCCTTGATAATTCAGGGCCTCTGTCGTTTCATTTCTAAGAATATGAGTCTTTATTGTCACTTCATATGATCACTTGGGGCTTCCTGCTCATTGGGCATAGCTAAAGATTACCCCCTTGATACGACTTATATGCCATGATTGAAAGATACTTGGGGGCTTTCTCATGGAGCATAGCTCTGATTCCGGTTTATAGACCTGAAGTAAAACTTGGGGGCTCACTAGCATAGCTATGACCCAATAGGCTTGGACGCCTAGGTGTATTCACCAAAATATCCGGGTTATCCTGCCTTGGTAAGTTGGCCACTCCGCCCAGGTAATCCTGGAATGACCCGCTGTACTCTTGACAGTTATTCTTATAAAGACACTGAACTTTTCAAAGTTAAAATGATGATTGGTCATGTGAGGCCTGGCTTACAAGGTTTTGAATTAAGGTTTAAATCAATGGCTGTGTGGCCCATGAAAGCACTTGGGTTTTAGACTTGGCGGCCTATGAAAGCCTCGTTTTTCTGGTTTGTCTTTCGTTTGAACATTTCTTGAAGTTTTGTTTCTTGTCACATATCAGTACATGGTTAAAAACCGATTAGGGTCACGTTGCCTGATGGTTCATGTATATCTTTATCCGGAGTGTTATTAACCCGGCTTAACTTTGGACTATAAGTCACCGGGATACAATGATCATATGCTTAGAGCTTTCCGCTCAAGTTTCGGGATATTAACCCTTGCTGCATGCGGTGTTATAAACCGACAGTGTAAATATATTGAACATGGCATTATGCTTCTTTCTATGGGTTATTGCCTTTACACATGACTTATGGTAAGTCGGCAGGATGAACAAATATCACATGTATGATATTTATTTCATTATATAAGGTTTTTTATAAACCATTCCTTATTAGGGATGATCAGTCCTCAGTAGTTTTTTATATATGGGGTATCATAACCCGCCCTGGAGTAAACCGCTAGGGCACTTGTTGTCTGTTTATATACAGGGAAAACAACAAATCAATTCTGCATAATTAATCATACCATAAAGCATAAAGGGACGAATTTCCTAATGATGGATCAGCAGCGTTATGCAAAGAAAACGTGCACGATGGCACGATAGATCAGTACTTAACGAGCCTATTACATGGCTCCGCGAGCCCAAATGGATAAATTGTTTTTTAACAGTTCCTGGTGGTGCAAATCAAGAACCACACAATGGATCAGTTCTCCTGGCCTTGGCAGTTTGAAGCTTCGGGGTCATCCTGCGCCAGTTGTTCTTCTTCCTCCAACGTCTGGAAGTCAGGCGATGACCAATTGATACCAATCAAGGCTTGAAATCCAGCATCGTCATCGATAAGCTCAGATGGATCAATGTCCGGGGCAAAAGTGTGCTTACGGATTGGAGGGATAAGATCTGCAACTTTATAAGCCGGCGTGGGCATTTTCTGATTTTCTGTGGTGTAAGCCACCGAGTACTTGGACAGATCAGTTTCTTCAACAAGTAGACTCGCCAGAGGACGCACCGCTTTTACACAGGCGGCAAAATCTTTCTTATCAAAAGGTGACCGTCCTCTTTGAATCTGGGGCAGCCAGTGCCTAGCTCGGCTGGGTCTAATTCCAACTCCCACGCCTTAGCCCGGCTTAAAGCCGTAAGGGCACCGGCTCTAGCAGTGGGTTGTTTGTTTTCTTCAATCTGGGCTGGTAAGACGGAAAGGCTGCTTAACACATTGCTGAGAAGAGACGGTGTTTGCTTGCTTGGGAGATGGTGGCGATTGTGCGTTGAGCTCCGTTATATAGTTGCTCTACCAAGGTATAGACTGCCTTGAGCTTTATCAGTGTTTATTTCCCAAAGTTGCTGCTTCTAGGGCCTGCATGGGAGATTATGACAGAGTTAACAGGCAGTTTATAACAAAAAGAAATAAAATCCTTGAGATATAAAATGATCTTACCAAAAATAGCAAAGGTCATCTGATTGATGTGATGCTATAAGCCAGCAAAATTGGTAGTGACCTCTTCCAAGGAGGCTTCAGCTTTCTCAGCCTTTTTGATTAAAGCGGCCCTTTCTTTAGCCCAGGTGGCTTTCTCAGTGTTAAAGTCAGTTTTGAGCTTATCATTTTCATCCAAGCTAAATTTGAACTTGGAGTCAGCCTTCCGGGTCTCAGTTTCTTGTGCTTCAAGCCGGGATTGCAAGTTAGTCAGCTGAGATTGAAATTGACTGCATGCTTCCTGAAAGAAGTCAAAACCAATATGAAGAGTTATGAAACAACATATATTTATAAGTCCCAAACCCTTTGCACGCAATAGCACTTGGCACTTGGGGGCTAATGGGTGCAGAAAGTTTCTTTATAGAGTTATATATATTTAAAAGTCCCAAGTCCTTTGCATGCAATAGAACTTGGCACTTAGGGACTAATGGATGCAAAGTTTGTCTTATGAAGCAGTGACAGGCGACCCCGGTTCATTATTTATCCAAGTTTACCGGGTCGGCAAGGATTATTAAGAGATATTTCTTATCAATTGATAAGTCTCGGCTTAACTTAATAGTTTAAGCCGGCCCTTGGGGGCTACACATGTCAACTTGATTTATATGAAGTGAAGAACTGGCTTAACTTAATAGTTTAGGCCAGCCCTTGGGGGCTACAGGATTTGACTCAAAGACATAGTGCAGAAGGACATCTAGCAAGTCTATAGTATATTCTATCCTATCATATTCAGTAGACTTGGGGGCTAAAGGAATGTATCTCATACGAGAGTAAGAATTAATACCTCATGTTTCTAATGCATGTGCTTGACCATGTCAATTTCTAGATCACGGTTGCTGTGTACTTGATTCAGGTAGCCGGAGAAGATTTCACTAATGCTCAGATGTGAATAATTGGCCATGTCAAATTTGACCTTGCGCCTCTCAACCAGCTCTTCCTTGACAGAATGTTTAGCCAGAGCTACAGGGTTTCCCGGTTCTTGAAAACCAACGCCAGTGATCACAACTTGCTCAATATCCAGCTTGAGAGATTTAATTGGGCTTGGCGGTTCAGCAATCTTCGGCTCATTAACCACAGGATCAGCAGAGGTGCCATGATTTTTTGGTGGTGGCTCATCAGCTGGATTATCTGGTTGTTGCATGAAGGTCTCTGAAATCGGTGCTTGTTTTTTCGGCTCACGAGGTTTGGGATCTTCTGAGGGTTTGGTGGTTCTCGCCTTTTTGCTAGGCTTTGCTTTCCCACTACAAGAAGATTCAGAAAGTCAGTATGAATTTAGAAATGTTAAACATAGGTTTAAGGTGGTACCCAGGGGTAGTCTTGAAAGGAGGAAGCTGAGTCTAAGGTCGTTGGACGTAGAGTGAGATGTCACCTAATAATTCAAATCAGAGGTATAAAGTATTGGATGAGTAATATCCGTGTTAAAATAAATTTGAGTCGGATTTTTGAATACCTCATTTCGGCGTTTGCGTGGAGCTGGCGTGTTAGGCAAACCGGAGGAAAGTTCTCCGCCTCCACTATTTCGGGTTCTGCGTCGGTTCTCATGTTGTTGTTGCTTCAAAATAAAGTTGGGATCCATGTGAGCTAAAGGGTTAGAAAACCTTACTTTCCGGATCACACGCCAAATTTTCTATCTTGGCAAGGGCTCTGAGTCGGAGGAAATAATGGTTACCTCGTCATCAACCGCCTGGCTGCTCTCTGCGTCGTCCTAATGGTAATCGATGTTAATAAGGTGGATGAAAAAGGAGCCAAGAGAACAACGGTCTACCTCCGACTCTTTAGATTCATCCACGTTAAGCGTATCAGGAGCGGTGGATGTCTTTTAACTTCTCTTCATTGCTTTGGTCTTGGCTCTGGCCTTCTTGGCAGCTTTTTGATCGTATCTCTTATCGCAAAAAGCGGATCCAGCCTGAGAAAGTTTACAACAAAGTCAGGATTTCTAGATTCTATGAGCGGTGAGGTAAGGAAGTATGTAAATCGGACAAGTATACCTCTGGTGTCGGGTTAAGTACGCAGAAATGATTCAAACCCACTTTGCTACAGCTTTCCAATGTCTCATTGAGAAGAGTCTTGGTCATGTCATTGATAGCCTTATTAGTTAAACGCTTTGAATTGTAACGCAACGGGTCCTTGGTGTCACCAGTGTATGTGCACATCAAACCGGGCCGACGACTTAAGGGTATTATTCTCCAAGCTACCCAGCACCGAACCAGATCAATGCCGGTTAAGCCATTGCCCAGCAATGCCCTCACCTTTGAGAAAGTAGGTGCATGTTTTGCCCGTTCAGCAGTGGTAAGCCGGTCGGGAAGATGATGCTTTGGATTGAGCCGTTGATCACGATAGCTTGGTAAGGGATTTCTGTCAGTAGGAGAGGTGTCTTTGCAATAGAACTAGGTTTGATTCGAGTCTTTGGGATGGCTTGGAAGGGAAGCATAAGGGAAAATGGCGTCTCTGCGATGCTGAATTGAGATCCCTCTGAGTTCTTGGCTGGGGCCGTCAATAAATTCATTCTGGCGGTTCAAATAGAAGTACTCTCTGAAGAGGTCAACACTAGGTTCTTCTTGAATGTACACTTCACAGAAGACTTGGAAGTTGCAATTGTTGGAAATGGAATTGGGCCCAATATCTTGAGGATGAAGTTGCATAAAATGCAGAACATCACGGGAGAATTTCGACCCAGGCGGTGAAAAACCCCGGTTCCTGTGATGAGTGAAAACAGTAACTTCACCGGCTTGCGGCTAAGGCTTGGCCTCACCCGGATTAGGAGCACGACAATGAATGACGTCTTTGGCCGGGAAGAAACCAATCTTTACATAGTCCTCAAGCATTGCCTCAATGACAATGGATGGAACCCAGTCGCACGAGGTGACTGTCTTGGTCATGATTGGGTGCACGACCTACAATATAATTCAGGATGTCATTAAACCGACAGATGTGTGGCAAGTTACAAATTGTTGTTTCAACTGTTATACAAAGATAAAACTACAGAGATTCAGTTTAGAACAAGCTAGCTTGGTTATACTGGGGATGGTCGGGTTATGGATTTAAGTGGATGACGGCGGCTTGAGCGGGGCCTAATGTAATATGGTGGGTCATGTTTTATGTCATAAGCCGCCATGGAAGTTTTGGGGATTTAAATCTATCAAATGATTGTTTTTGCTAAGGGGCAGACAAATAGATTATGCAAGGTAGTGTTGTAATTTTGGATCTGTGACAGTTCAAAAAAAACAGTGAAAATGAAGCCTAAGGTGGCGGCAGTGAAAAAACCTAGATACATTGATGTGGTTCTTTACAAAGAGATGATACTTTAAATGGCAAAAATGGTGACAAAACTACTTCCGCACAAGATCTACGGCCTATCTAGATTGAAAGTTGTAGGAGCTGAAGAAGATAAGGAAGAACAACAAGAACACCGATGAAATAGCGCAAACCCTAAAAGTACATCTGAGATGAAAGAGGGAGGCGCGCTTACGGATGATGAGGATCAGCGATGGCGCACTGGAGTTCTCTGGTCTTGTCAGGTTGATGCAGCGGCCTGAGTTGGTGCGGCGGTTGGAGGTTCCGACGACAGAGTATGAGCGCTCGTGCGGCTGAGAGGAAGAGGAAGACGAAGAAGGAAGCAGGGGGAAAATGAGAGAGACCCTGTCGCTATTTATAAGGGGGCGAGTACAAGGCATGCACGGGAATCGAGGAGACCGAAATCATCGCAAGGCTATAGGTACGCCTTGATTTTCGGGATGCTTATTAAGATAAGGATGAATTAAGATGCTCTGGGCCTCGTGCGGAGTTAAGGCGAAATGACGTCATGGCAGTTTAAGAGGATTCCGAGAGCTAACGTCACGGCGGGTTATAATAGGTGGTGCAGATTTTACAAGTCAGGTGTTGAAGATTGATATGAACAAGTTCAAATCAACCTGGGGCCTAATGTTGGGGATATAACTACTGGGTATGAGCCGCCCAGGAGGGGTCGGGTCATACCACTAGTGATAACCCATGAAGGGGGCGGGTCATAACAAACCCACTAATGGCCCAAGACCCAGAGGCGACTTAGGGCCCATAAGGATGAACCGCCATGAGGATAAACTTGTATTGTAAGGTAGGCTTAGTTAGTCACCGAGCCGGACACATTGTTTATGAGCCGACCAGGACTCTATAAGCCGCCGGGCGTTAACCTGTGTATATAAAGGGATGGCCCGGTGGTGAGTAAGGGCAGGAAAGAAAGAGATCAAGAACTAGGTTAAGCGTATTCACTCCCTGGTAATCGAAGCCCAAGTAATAACCACCCTACACTGGATTAGGTTGTTACCTCCACTGCGAGGGGCCGAACCAGTATAAACTCTCCGTGTCCTTTGTCCTGTTTAGCCCATTCAAGCTAACTACGTTGTGATGGCTCCACACCTAAGTCTTCATGCTAGGACATCTGACGTGATAATTCCACGACACTATGGATGGCGTTCTCGTAGGGAGAAGGGAGCGGATCCATAGTGGTGTATTGTTATGGTGAATATGTGGACTCGTGTGCGCCACCTAAAAAGAGTTACTTGCGGTCGTAGTTCAAGATAGCCACCGAGACAAAGCTGGCTTGCTACAGTTAAACTCCACCACCCCCTTTGTTGATACTGATACATATGTAGCTAGTTCTGATGTAAGTCTTGATGGGTACATTTGTACTCACGTTTGCTTAATTTATGGTTTTGTAGTCAGACTTCAATCTCGCTAGTAGTTCCGCGTGGACTTCGATGTTTAGCTTGTTACATCAGCTACGATCTTGTGCCCTCACCAGGATCTTGTAGATAGCTAGGCTTCTCAGCCCTTTTCATTTGTAGTTGTCTGTACTTAGACATGTTATGCTTCCGTTGTTTGTATGCTCTGAATGTTGGGTCATGATACCCATGTTTGTAATACTTGGCTCCTCGGAGCCTAATGAATAAATACTTTGAGTCATAGAGTTGTGTTGTGATGCCATGTTGTATTTGCACATATCGAGCATATTGTGTGTATGTTATTGAAATGCTTGGTATGTGTGGGATCCGAAAACCTAGTTGTTTATTCTTGGTAGCCTCTCTTGCCGGTAAATGTCTCCTAGTGCTTCCACTGAGCCATGGTAGCTTGGTACTGCTCCGGGACACTTAGGCTGGCCGGCATGTGTCCTTCTTCGTTCCTGTGTCTGTCCCCTCAGGGAAATGTCACACGATGTCCCTTTAAGTCCTTGTAGCTTGCTATGACTTGGGTTCATACGTTGTTAGTCGACACGTTCGTTGCTGGGTCATGTATGCGTGTCACTGTAAGTTAGCGCCACCTTGGGTTTACGACTAGTCATGTTGGCCCGGGTTCTTTGTCAGATGGATGCTAGCAGCACTATCATATATGTGAGCCAAAAGGCGCAGACGGTCTCGGGCCAGGTATGGTGGCACCCGTGGTTATATTGTGCGTGAGGGCCAAAAGTGATATGTTTTGTTACATGCTAGATCGGTGTGACTTAGGATCGGGTTCCTGACATTTACAAATGTTATGATGTCCAAGTCATCCCAGGTTTCTAAATAGTCTGATGCATTTGCAACTTCCCTTCTTCCTGTTCTCGATGTTCTTTCGGGCCAGTTTAGCCACATTAATTGGTGAGTTGAGGTACTCTATTGCCTCGGTATATATGTTGGAGTTATTATTATGACCCTAGGTGTCTTGGAGAACCACCTAGTAATCTATCCATGTTTCATGTTCACCGCGTGATGATACTGGCCATCATTCTCGAAAGCATCCCGTGCTGCCACTTAGTAGTAGGTATTCTACTCTTGGGTTCTTGAACCCAAGACTCACGCCACTTACTTCATGTTGATAGTGTTTGCTCGTCCCTTTAGGATATTAGTAACTTTTGTGATAGTTCTCGAGGTCCGTGGTAAATCCTTCTTTCAATACCATGGACCAATTTGGTAGAAGTTCCTCGTTGAACCGAAAGATCACAACCAGAGTGCTCTTGATGAGTTCTCTATTCTATGTTGTTACTCTGCCAGTTCTACCTTCTGCATGGGTTATCCGGAAGAAATGTTGAGCTTTTCTCGACATACTAATCTATGCATCCACAACTCAGAAAACCGTATGTTCCTTTGAGTTGTCCCTCTTTAGTTGATTTCTGACCTTCGTCTATCAATTGACAGTCCAGAGTTTGTGTGCACCTGTGTTCATCGATGCCTATTATTCTTGTGGTCCATTAAGCCATTCTATTTTAGAATGACTAGGAGAAACAAACTCCAGCATCTCATCCATATCTAGGATTGGGTCAAAGTAGTCATACTCCGCAGATCAAAATGCTAATCCAGTTCTTGCTATGTTCCACCTTGGAGTGTTACCCTCTTTACATCGGGATAGTCATGAGAATTGCACCACCTCTTATGAACTCTTAACACAGTGATACTTCTTGCCATCATTACTCATTCCTTGGTTCCCGTGCTGTTGTAACCGGAATGCCGATAGATGAATCGTGCTGTGTAAAGTCAATACTCCTAGCAACCCCGTTGCTTGGTCATTAATGGACAACAATCTCATTCTTAGTGTGTTATCTATTGAATTATCATTCTAAGACTGATTGTGCTACCCAGTCCTTATTTTCTGGTGCACTCTTCGATCAATGAGTTGGGATCATGTCGGTCCCTCGCTCTTTTGATCATACCATCTTGCCCTGAAAAGCAATATTGTTCTCGATCTTAGTAACATATCGGTGGTTTGTGATTTTTCGATTATCTTCTCAGAAGTATCACCAGGTTGTCCCCTGACCCTTATGTTGAGCTTGTGATCAAGTTGGTTTCTTGTAAACCACCCATTCTCCAAGATTCTATGTTGATACCCCTGACCTAGTTAGGTATGCTAAACAATAACCTGGAGAGTTGGAAGATAAAAGCTTGCCTAACTTAGTTCATTTTAAGGGATATCTTTTATGTGTGTTGAAGAAAGATGGTATTTTCATCGATTGTCAGGACCCCGATTCTATGCCACACCGATCTAGCATATAACACCTCATATCACTTTGTGGCCTCATGCATGGTATTCCCATGGGTGTCGCCTTACCATGCTCGGGACCATTTGCGCCTTTTGGCACACGTATACGATAGTGTCGCTAGCATCCATATGACAAGAACCCGGGCTGACATGGCTAGTCGTGAACCCGAAGTGGCACTAACTTACAGGGACAGGCATAGATGACCCAGCATCGAACGTGTCGGTCATCAGTGAGTGAATCTGGGCTGTAGCAACTGGGCTAGCAAGACTCCGGAGAATCTGGGCTGTAGCAGGCTAACAGGACTCCGGTAGACACCGCGTGACATTTCTCCGAAGGGACAGACACAGGATCAAAGAAGGACACGTGCCGGCCAGCCTAAGTTCTCCGGAGCAGTACCAAGCTACCAAGGCTCAGTGGAAGCACTTGGAGACATTTCCCAGTAAGAGAGGCTACTAAGGATAAACAACTAGATAGTCAGATCCCACACATAGCAATACACATTACATGTATGCATAACATACAAGTATGTGCTGCACAACATGGCACCACAGCATAACTCAACAACTCATACAGATAAGGCTCAAAGAGCCAACATAGCATTTATTACAATCAGGGGTCAAATGACCCAACATTTAGAGCAAACAAGCAACAAGCAGAAGCATTACATGTCTGGGTACAGACATCTACAAATGAAAAGGCTGAAGAGCCTGACTATTTACAACGTCCGATCAAGATCGTAGCTGAGGTACAAGCTACTTGTCGAAGTCCACAAGAGCACTAATAAGACCGAAGTCCCCGCTACAAAAACATA
This sequence comes from Triticum aestivum, assembly GCF_018294505.1. Taxonomy (NCBI): domain Eukaryota; kingdom Viridiplantae; phylum Streptophyta; class Magnoliopsida; order Poales; family Poaceae; genus Triticum; species Triticum aestivum. The sequence goes on along the minus strand of NC_057801.1, from coordinate 528,143,460 downwards.
AATAAAGCAACATGAGTACAAAGGTACTCAGCAAGACTTACATCAAATCCTATCATACATGCATTTGTATCAAGAAGGTAATGTGGGTTTTAGTTGCAGCAAGCCAGCTTTGACTCGGTGGCTATCCTGTTCTATGACTACGAGAACTTCTTTGAGGTGATATGGCGCACACGAGTCCACTAATCACCACACAATACACTACTATGGATTCATCCCCGTCTCCCTACGAGAAGGCCATCCATAGCACTCACACTTGTCTTGAGCATTTTAGAGTATCCACTTCAAGTTGTCTATGTACCACGTAAGCATACAAGAAGTCCATAACCGCGGACCCGGCTATTCGAATAGATCATGTTAACCCTGCAGGGGTGTACTTCTTCACACACGCTCTCGCCACTTACCACCATGTACACGTCGTGTATCTCAGCAACCTTCAAGAGGAAGCCTGGCGAGGGAGTCGGCCACGACCTGACTAACCACACAAGACTCTAGTTCAGGTTTATCGCCTATTCGGGTTCCATCCGCAAGGAGATCCGGCCGGGGTGTCGCTCACGGCCCCAAATGATGTGTGCAGGGTTCCCAAGCCCACCTCACTGGATGGATCTATGCTTGGTACACCGTGCCACTTGTGCCTAGTCTGTCCCAAGCCCACCTGGCCGGGTTCCCCTTGGTAGACTACTAACACTACCTACAAACACCAGAAACTAGTTGCGACTCCTGGACAGAGACCAAGTTGGTTAATAAGTCGAGAGGGGCCGAGTTACCGGAACCCAATGTGTGGTAGTATCAAGTCATTGGACGACATACATAGAACTCAGTGCTTAAGGACGGTTCCAGTGAGACAACCCACCATGCACTCCTACATGGCCTCTCACCGCTACCTTTTCCAAATCATGTTCAGACGTTCACTCTCAGCATCAGAACCTAGAGCACTGTACTCCAATTCATTCCCAATGAATCAGACTTGACACACTCTAAGCAATAGCAGGCATGGCATGGTAGGAACACAGCAATGGCTTCAATCAACTCCTACACATGCTAGTGGGTTTCAACTATTTACTGTGGCAATGACAGGTCATGCAGAGGAATGGGTTCAACTACCACAGCACAAAGTAGCAATGAATCGTTGTTGTCCTAATGCAATAACCAAGAGCAGGAGCGAGAGAGTAGGATTGTATCGGAATGAACAAGGGGGTTTGCTTGCCTGGTAGATCAACAAGGAAGGCACTGCTCCTCAGACAGGTACTCTGGAACGGTCTCCGAGTAGGACCTATCAAGAAGGAATGGTGGAGACAATCAATACACAAGCATATGCAACAACATGATGCATGAACATGGCATGAAGATGTGATGTGGTTTGTGCTAATTCATCTAGCATTCTATTTGAATGAAGTCCATTTGAACCAAGAGTTCAAATGCAACTCCAAATTAACTATTTATAAATGTCATTTATGTGTTTTCACCTATGCAGCAGGTATAAGATGGTTGGTCGTGCATGAAACTTGTACAGATGGAAAGATTGCATTTTTCTGATAATTTTTCATATATAAATTATTTCAATCTGAGCTACGGTAGAATTTCTATGATTTTTTGAAGTTTGCTAATTTTCTGGAATTTCCAGATTTAATTGAAATCCAGAAAAGATTTAACTGCATCAGCACTGCGTCATGCTTGCATCAGCAAGTCAACAACACTGACTGGGTCAAAACCTGACGTGTGGGGTCCACATGTCAGTGTCTCATGGTTAAACGGGGGGGGGGGTATTAGCTTAACTAAAAGGATTAGGGCACTGGGCCCACTTGCGGTGTCAGGGGGGTTACTTAGGCGGTGATTAGCGCTAAGCTAATCACCTGACTCACGGGGGCCCACCTGTCGGCCCGACGAGGTCAAAGGGTCAAACCCCAACGGCGTTTAGCTGCCGGCGAGGCCAAACGTGGTGGAGGGGCTCGGGTTTCGCCCTTTGGCGACCATTTGGGCGGCGGAGACCACTGGCGAGGAGCCAATGCTTGTCCGCATCATCTGGAGCAAGTGGGAGAGGCGGGGACGGTCGGAGCTCGCCGGAGCGGAGCTCGGGGCAGCGGCCAGAGGTCGGCCGAGTGCGCGCGGGTGCTGCGGGGCACGGCAGGAGCGGCGGGCTGCGGCGTTGGCCTTCTGGGAGGCTACTGAGCGCGGTGGCAGGTGCAGGCGCGGGCTGCGGTGGCTCTGGCCACGACGGGGAGGTACCACGGTGGCGTGACCGCTCGAGTCCGGCGGCTAGTGTGGCTATGGCACGGAATCGAGCGCGGGGGAGGGGAAGAGGAGGAGAGCTCACGGGGGTCTCGATGGCGTCGAAGCGGGCTTAGGGATGGCCGGACGGCGTCGTTCGGGCGGTGGATATCCACGGCCGCCGGCGGTGAAGAAGACGACGGTGGCGATGAGGGAGGCCGCCCGGAGGTGCGTAGCTCGACGGAGAGGAGGAGGGAGGCTCGCTGAAGCTCTTGGGCACGTCAGAGAGGCGAGGGGATGGTGATGGCCGTGGTGGTGCTCATCGTCGGCGGCGGGCGCGTTCGGTGAAGTGGGGAATGGCGAGGGAGAGAGCAGGGGGAGAGTGAGAGAGGTCGGGCGGATCAGGACGGTGCCGAGGAGAGGCATCGCGGTGTCGCGCTGGCAGGGGAGGCAGGCAGGCAAGCTGGTGGCGTGCGCGCGCGTCGGCCACACGCCTGGCCGACTGGCGCCAGGAGGACGACGACGGTGGTGGGCTGGGCCGGCCTGTCGGCCGTTGGGCTGCCAGGTAAGTTTGCCCAGGTAGGGTTTTTCCATTTTGTTTTTCTTTTCTATTTTCTGACATTTGTTTTGATTTAATAAAAATACTAAATCATTTTATTTACTTCTGTCAATTTTTGTAGGAACTAGTTGGATTGCACCAAAACTCCTCACCAATTAATAGAATTTTTGGACATATATTATATATATATAATATATATCCAAAGCAATTAATTATTGGATTAATTTCTAATGCCCAAAATAAATACTTATGAGCTCTTAAAAATAGTGGTTTGATTCCTATATCTGTCCAATATTTCCAGAGGGCAACATGAGCATTTTCTTGGACCCTTTTGGAGCAATTTTTTTATTTGGGTCATTTCCAAAAATGCTTCTGAGGGTTTCACAAATCCTCATTTCAAATTTAAATGGAACTTAAACATGATGCACACAATATTTCCAGAGGGCAACATGAGCATTTTCTTGGACCCTTTTGGAGCAATTTTTTATTTGGGTCATTTCCAAAAATGACTCTGAGGGTTTCACAAATCCTCATTTCAAATTTAAATGGAACTTAAACATGATGCACACATGACTAGCTAGTCTAGGTCATACCAGAACTAGGGATGTGACATCGATTGACCCTCATGATCAGTTAATGGACCTATCATCTTAACCAATCTTTGATTTGAGTATGGGCTATCATCAAATCAAATTAGAACCAACGATATCCATAATGTTGTCTTACTGGTGGTTGTTTCCTCGAGCATACACCATTATATCTTTCGAGTCTGACCAATGCTATCACCTTGTTCATGTAATTGTGGAATTCCACTTATATGGAAACCTGGATGAATTGCTATTGAGCCCATAAGCGGCATTTTTATCTTCTCCATGATTCGTGTTGAACATCCAGATAGTATTGGAAACTTCTATAAGCATTATCTTCATGTCCTGTTCATGAAGCATATGTTGGATGAAAGAAGTGACTTCCTCTAATTCATGTGCATTTGATGCAAGTTGCCGCCGTGAATTTGAGAAAGCATGGTTTTTTACTTCCTTTGGAATCACCCCAAGATAGTCATGCACGTGTGAAGTATTCTATGGTCTAATAGACTGATAACCTTCATTCTATAGGTATTCCTAGCACACCAAGCCACTGACTGATTAGTTCAAGGAGAAGAAGTTCCTTCATAAGAGCTAGTCATATGACTTATGTAAGGACTTCATTATCTGCAATGATGGTCCCAACCGGAACTCGGTAGTGTTTCATTGTAAGACTACTATGTGGTCATGCTTGTCTGGGACAACGTTGCTACGTCTTGAGCTTGCTTTGGTTTTCCTTGAAGAGGAAAGGGTGATGCAGCAATAGTAGCGTAAGTATTTCCCTCAGTTTTTGAGAACCAAGGTATCAATCGAGTAGGAGGCTCCTCAAAAGTCCCACGCACCTACACAAACAAACAAAGAACTCGCAACCAACGCAATAAAGGGGTTGTCAATCCCTTCACGGCCACTTGCGAAAGTGAGATCTGATAGAGATCGTATGATAAGATAAATATATTTTTGGTATTTTATAATATAGATGCAAAAAGTAAAGATGCAAATAAAAGTAGATTGAAAGCTTATATGATAAAAGACAGACCCGGGGGGCATAGGTTTCACTAGTGGCTTCTCTCAAAATAGCATAAGTATTACGGTGGGTGAACAAATTATTGTCGAGCAATTGATAGAAAAGTGAATAATTATGACATTATCTAGGCATGATCATGTATATAGGCATCACGTCCGTGACAAGTAGACCGACTCCTGCCTGCATCTACTACTATTACTCCACACATCGACAGACTCCTGCCTGCATCTAGAGTATTAAGTTCATAAAGAACAGAGTAACGCATTAAGAAAGATGACATGATGTAGAGGGATAAACTCAAGCAATATGATATAAACCCCATCTTTTTATCCTCGATGGCAACAATACAATACGTGCCTTGCTGCCCCTGCTGTCACTAGGAAAGGACACCGCAAGATTGAACCAAACAAACTGATAATTCAAAGAGACTTGCAAAGATAACTCAATCATACATACAAGAATTCAGAGGAGATTCAAATATTTCTCATAGATAAACTTGATCATAAATCCACAATTCATCGGATCTCGATAAACACACCGCAAAAATAGTTTACATCGAATAGATCTCCACAAGAGAGGGGGAGAACATTGTATTGAGATCCAAAAAGAGAGAAGAAGCCATCTAGCTATTAACTATGGACCCGAAGTTTTGTGGTAAACTACTCACAACTCATCGGAGGGGCTATGGTGTTGATGTAGAAGCCCTCCGTGGTAGAGTCCCCCTCCGGCGGAGCACCGGCGAAGGCTCCAAGATGGGATCTCGTGGATACAAAAGGTTACGGTGGTATAAATTGTGTTTCGTTGGCTCCCTGGATGTTTTCGGGGTACGTAGGTACATATAGGAGGAAGAAGTATGCCGGTGGCCGCCTGTGAGGCCCAGGAGATAGGGGCGCGCCCAGAAGGGGTGGGCGCACCCTCCTGTCTCCTGGCCGCCTCGCAAGCTTCTTGACTTGCACTCCAAGTTATCCGGATCACGTTCGTTCCAAAAATCACGCTCCCGAAGGTTTCATTCTGTTTGGGCTCCGTTTGATATTCCTTTTCTTTGAAATAATAAAATAGGCAAAAAAACAGCAATACGGGCTGGGCCTCCGGTTAGTAGGTTAGTCCCAAAAATGATATAAATGTGTAAAATAAAGCCCATAAACATCCAAAAGGGGTAATATAATAGCATGGGACAATCAAAAATTATAGATACGTTGGAGACGTATCAAGCGTGTCCACATGTTCGTAGCAGAACCCGCTCATGTTTTGGAGCTTGCTATCATAGTTTATTCCCGAGAATCTCGCAACATCATCTCGTCGATTTCTGTTGCAAACTTTTAGTTTTCCTTCTAGACTTGATGAGTCTAGAATATTCTGACACCAACCAGATCTGAATCTCAGGCAGATGTGATGGTTGGAACGTTTCCCAAGAGCTATAATATTGGTCTCTCTGTAACCCAGTAAAGTGGATGTCATGGCCAACACACCCAGCCGGAAGACCTATTATTGTAGTATCTTGATTGAGGAAGTTGGCCACCTCGCCATAAGGATTTCATAGGATTTACTCTAGTAGTTTGTCACATCCCTAGTTCTGGCCTGACCTATGCTTGCTTCCATCTGTGCATCATGTTTAAATTTTTGAAACTTGAACTGAGGAATTTGGAAGCCTCAAAACCCTAAATAAAAGAAGGGCAAAAACCCTAAAATCTCATTCATTGTTCCAAAATGCTCTTCTTAAATGTTTGATAATTTTGGCAAAGGGTTCTGGTCCCAACCAAAATATTGAACATTTTTGAGGACTTAATATTGGGACTTTGAATTTAAATCATTAGCTATTTGAATTTGAATTATATTCATATAATTAGAATATAATTTCAAATACCCCTGAATTATTTTATGAGCTTTTGGAAAAGTCCATCTAGCAAAATAAAAATATTCAGAGGAGTTTTTGGCATTGTTTGAATTATTTTAAATTCAAAACAGTGGCAAAATAAATTTAAAAAAATAAAACAAACAGAAAATAAAACAGAGCACTCACCTGTAACTTACCTGGCATTCTAGCCCACCTGGCGGCCCATCTTAGCTGGCCGGCCCAGCCCACCTCCTCCTCTCTGTCATCTTCCTCCCCCTCGCCCCGAAGCTGCTCGGTGGCGAGCGCCGACGCCGCCCCGGCCACCTCCTGCTTGCCGCTTCGCCCTGGCCTCTTCGGGAGACGCCATGCAGCCCCCTCGCTCCTCTCTCTCACTCTCTCCCGACCCCCTTCTCCCTTCTCTGCTCTCCCCCTCTCGCGCCCGAGCGCGCTCATCGCCGCCGCTCGCAACCACCGCGGCCACAACCACTTCCTCGCTCCCTCTCCGCATCCCTAAGCTCCGTCCCGACCCCGTGGAGCTACACACACGACGCACGCGACCCCGGGAGGCCAGCAACGTCGCCATCGCCGTCGTCTTCCACCTTGGGCTCCGGCCACCATCGTCTTCGATCCGCCGCACGCAGGACGTCCCAGAGCCCACTAACCATCCCTACGGCACCGCTGTGAGCCCCGGTCATCTTCCCCCTAATTCCGCCTCCGTTTGATTGCTGTAGCCGCCGCCCCCTTGCTAACAGCAGCCGCAGCCGCATGGGATTGTCGCCGGCGAAACCCCGGTGACCATTTGGTCACGGGCGTGCACCCGTTGTGCTTGCCGCGACCCGTAGAGCCCCTCTAGCGCCTCAGCTCCCTCGTTTGCGAGCAGCAGCGCCGAACCCGACCGCACCCGAACTCCGGCCGCCGCTCATGAGCTCACCGTCGTCGGTACCGGCCACCACAGGCACGGCCACCACCACCGTTCGATGCGCACCAGCAAGGGCTCTCCAACGAGCCCGAGCACGGCCTCGCCTGTGCCCTGTAGCGCGTTTCCGTCGTCATGTCGCCTGTAGCACGGTCTCGGGCCTCGCCGGCGTCATGTCGCCGGTGGGTTTGACCCACTTTGACCACGGCGGGACCCCCCCTGTGTCCATGACATGTGGGGTCGGCCTTTGACTTAATTAGTGTAGGATTTTAATTAGTGCTAATTGCTCTGTTAGTTAATTAGGATTAGTACTAATTGAATTAGTTAAACTAATTACCCCTGCTGACACTGACAGTGGGCCCCGTGGCTATTAATTTGATTAGTTAGAATTAATTAACTCTGTTAGTCACCTGAGTCACTGACCAGTGGGCCCCACTGGTCAGGTTTGACCGGACCAGCCCCTGTTGACCTGCTGACGTCATGCCAACGCCATGCTGACGCAATATTCCTTTTCTGGAATTTAGTTTATTTTATAAGTAATCAGGAAATTCCAGAAATAGCTAAACCTTCAATAAATCATAGAAAATTAACCGTAACTCCAAATTAAATAATTTATATATGAAAAATGATCAGAAAAATCCAATCTATCCATCTGTACCATTTTCATGCATGTTAGAACAACTTATAGCTGCTTTTTAGCACAAATCATATAAAGGGCATTTAAATAATCATATATGGAGTTGGAGTTTGAATCATGTATTCAAACCAACTTCATTTAAATCATAGCTAAGTGCATTAGCCCAAAACACATTCATATTGCCATGTCATAGCATGCATCATATTGTGCATTGCATTGATCGTGTTTCTTCCTTGTTTGCCGCTGTTTGTCCCCTCTCGCTAGACGTGGTTCCGACGATGACTTTGATGACACCGATGAAGAATTATATTATCTTCAGAAGTGCCAGGCAAGCAAACCCCCTTGTTCATTCCGATAAAATCCCACTCTCCCGCTCCCGCTCTCTTTTACTGCATTAGGACAACAAAGACATATTTGCTACTTGCTGCGGTAGCTGAACCCCTTTATCCTTTGCATGACCTGTCATTGCCACAGTAAATAGATGAAACCCACTAGCATGAGTAGGAGTTGTTTGAGCCCTGTTGTGCCTACTCATTCATGCTTGTTTGTCATGCCTGCTACTGCTTAGAGTTGAGTCAGGTCTGATTCATCGGGGATGAATCAGAGGTTTGTGAACATGTCCTACCGTTGAGAGCTAAGTGTGTGAACACGTTTTGGTAAAGGTAGCGGTGAGAGGCCATGTAGGAGTACATGGTGGGTTGTCTCATTGCAGCCGTCCTCAGGAACTGAGTTCTGTGTTTGTGATCCATGAACAGCTACTACCACACATTGGGATCCTTAATTGACTCTCTCGACTTATTAATCAACATGATCTCTGTCCAGGAGTTGCAACTAGTTTCTGGTGTTTGTAGGTAGTGTTAGTAGTCTACCAAGTGGCACCCGGTACAGGTGGGCTTGGGACAGACTAGGCACAGTGGCACAGTGTACCAAGTGGCACCCGGATGGTGGGCTTGGCAACCCTGCTCACATCGTTTGGGGTCGTGAGCGACACCCCGGCCGGATCTCCTTGCGGATGGAACCCGAATAGGCGATAAACCTGGAGAGAGACTTGTATGGTTAGTCAGGTCGTGGCCTACTCCCTCGCCCGGCTTCCGCTTGAAGGTTGCCGAGGTACATGACGTGTACAGGGCGATAAGTGGCGGGAGCATGTGTGAAGAAGTACACCCCTACAGGGTTATCATTATCTATTCGAATAGCCGGATTCCTCGGATATGGAAACTTGGACCCCTTGCATAGTTCATAGACAAGTGAAAGTGGATACTCTAAAATACCCAAGATAAGCGTGAGTGCTATGGATGGCATTCTCGTAGGGAGATGGGTGTGGATCCATAGTGGTGTATTGATATGGTGAATATGTGGACTCGTGTGCGCCACCTCAAAAGAGTTACTTGCAGTCGTAGTTCAGGATAGCCACCGAGTCAAAGCTGGCTTGCTGCAGTTAAACTCCACCACCCCCTTTGTTGATAATGATGCATATGTAGTTAGATCTGATGTAAGTCTTGCTGGGTACATTTGTACTCACGTTGCTTAATTTATTTTTTTGCAGAAAGACTTCAGTCTCACTAGTAGTTCCACGTGGACTTCGACGTTTAGCTTGTTACCTCAGCTACGATCTTGTGCCCTCGGCAGGATCAGGTAGATAGTCAGGCTTCTCAGCCATTTTCATTTCTAGATGTCTGTACTCAGACATGTTAAGCTTCCGCATGTGCTTTGACTTGTATGCTCTGATTGTTGGGTCATGAGACCCATGTTTGTAATACTTGAGTTGTAGAGTCATGTTGTGATGCCATGTTGTATTTGCACATATCGAGCATATTGTGTGTATGTTATTGAAATGCTTGGTATGTGTGGGATCTGACTATCTAGTTGTTTATCTTTAGTAGCCTCTCTTACCGGGAAATGTCTCCTAGTGTTTCCATTGAGCCATGGTAGCTTGCTACTGCTCCGGAACACTTAGGCTGGCCGGCATGTGTCCTTCTTGGTTCCTGTGTCTGTCCCTTCGGGGAAATGTCATGCATTGAGTACCGGAGCCCTGTTAGCCCGCTACAGCCCGGTTTACCGGAGTCCTGCTAGCCCAGTGCTACAGCCCGGACCCACTTGCTGATGACCGACACGTTCGATGCTGGGTCATGGATGCCTGTCCCTGTAAGTCTGTGCCACTTTGGGTTTACGACTAGTCATGTCAGCCCGGGCTCCTTATCATATGGATGCTAGCGACATCATCATATACGTGAGCCAAAAGGCGCAAACGGTCCCGGGCAAAGGTAAGGCGACACCCGTGGGAATACCGTGCGTGAGGCCGCAAAGTGATATGCGGTGTTACAGGCTAGATCGATGTGACATTGAGTCGGGGTCCTGGCAGCATTGGTATCAGAGCTTGACTGCCTGTAGGATTATCAAGCCAAACTGGTCGAAGTTGAGTCTAGAAATTCTTTAGTTATATAAGGGAATTGATTGTGGGATGGAACGTAAGGCTCTTTTTACTCCTTATACCTCATGGCCCTCTGATCTGAGTCATCCTCTTCTCTTCTACGGGGACTAAGAACTAGGCCTTCTCATCTATCTATCAGGATGACATGTTACCAATCCGTAGACTTATAGGATTGTTGGATTTAAGCCTCAGTTCAGCTCCTACTACTTCTGTATGTTAACTATTGATCTCCAAACCTTGATATTATGATGATCAAGTGGTTATGCCACCATTTTGTAGCATCTCTCAAATCTTTTCGAGCATTTACAGCCGTTATGCTGTCCGAGTCATCCCAGGTTTCTAAATAGTCTGAAGCAATTTGCAAATCCCTTCCTCCCGTTTCGATGTTCCTTTGGGCCAGATTAACCACACTAATCGGTGAGTTGAGGTACTCTGCTGCCTCGACATATATGTTGGAGTTGTTATTATGACCCTAGGTGTCTAGAGTATCACCTAGTAATCCAGTCATGCCTTGTGTTCCCAGTGTGATGATTCTGGCTATCATTCTCGAAAGCATCCCATGATGCCAGTTAGTAGTAGGTATTCTATTCCTGGGTTTTGAACCCGAGATTCACTCTACTTACTTCATGTTGATAGTGTTTGCTAGTTCCTTTAGGATATTAGTAACTTTGTGATAGTCCTCAAGGTCCATGGTATTTCCTTCTTCGAAATACTATGAACCGTTTATGGCAGAAGTTCTTTGAACCAAATGATCACAACCAGAGTGCTCTTGATGAGTTCTCCATTCCACATTGTGAATCTGCATGTCCTTCCTTTTCAGCATGGGTTATCCGGAAGAAATATGCTGAATTTGTTCGGCATACTAATCCATGTATCCACAACTCAGAAAATTATATGTTCCTTGAGTTGTTCTCTTTAGTTGTCTTCTGACCCTCGTCTATCAATTGATACTCAAGAGTATATGTGCATTCGTTCATCGATGCTTTTTAATCTTGTGGTCCGTTAAGCCATTCTATCCAGGATGACTAGGAGAAATGAACTCCAGTACCTCATCCATATCTAGGATTGGGTCAAAGTAGTTGTACTCTGCAGATCAAGTTGCTAATCCAACTTTTGTTCTGTTCTACCTTGGAGTATTACCATCTTTATATCAAGAATATCATGGGAATTGCACACCATCCGATGAACTCTTGATACAGTGATACTTCTCGCCATCGATATTCATTCCTTGGTTCCCGTGTTATTATAACCGGAACGCGGACAAGTGAATCGTGATGTGTGAAATCTATACTCCTACCAACTCTATTTTTTGGTAGTTAATGGACAATAATTTCATTCTTAGTGTGTTGGTTCTTGAATCATCATTCTAAGACTGATTGTGCTACCTAGTCCTTATTTCCTGGTGCACTCTTCGATCAATGAGTTAGGATTTTGGCAATCCCTCGCTCTTTTGATCATATCGTCTTGCCCTGAAAAGCAAGATTGTTCTCGAGCTTAGTAACATACCGGTGGTTCATGATATTCCGAATTTCTTCTCGGAAGTATCACCAGGTTGTCGCCTGACCGCTATGTTGATCTCGTGATCAAGTTGGTTTATTCCTGTAAACCCCTATTTCTCCAAGAATCCGTGTTGGATACCCCTGAGCTAGTTGGTTAAGCTAAACAACAACTTGGAGAGCTGGAAGATAAAGGCTTCTCCGACTTAGTTCATATTAAGGGATATCTTGTATGTATGTTGAAGAAAGATGATGTCTTCATCGATTGGTCCCTGTGATCAGTTGTTGGACCTATTATCTTGTTAAAACTTTGATTTGAGTGTGGGATATTCTCAAATCAAATCAGAACCAACGATGTTCGTAATGTTGTCTTACTCGTGGTTGACTCCTCGAGCATACACCATTATATCTTATGGGTCTGACCAATGCTATCACCTGTTCACATAATTAGGGAATTCCATCTTCATGGAAATCTCGATGATTTGTTGCTGAGCCCATCAACATCATTTTATCTTCTCCAAGATCTTGTTGGACATTAAGCTAGTGTTGGAAACTTTTGAAGGCATTTGTTCATGCTAGCTCATGAAGCATATGTTCGGATGTAAGAAGTGACTTCCTCTAGTTCATGTGCATTGGATGCAAGTTGCCGCCGTGGACTCGAAAAAGTCAATGTTGTTTCCTTTGGAATCATCCCAAATCAGTCATGCATACGTGCGAAGTATTCTGTGGTTCGGAGACTTGCAACCTCCATTCTATATGTGTTCCGTAGCACCCCAAGCCACTAACTGATTTGTTCAGGAAAAGGAGTTAAGTGTTAATCCATGGTAATGCATAGGACTCTGATATCCCCGATGATGGTTCCCTACCAGAACTCGGTAGTGTTTTATTGTAAGACTACCATGTGATCATGTTTGTCTGGGACAGCGTGTTCACATGTTGTAGCAGAACCAGCTCATGTTTTGGAGCTTGCTATCGTAATTCATTTCCCGAGAATCTTGCAATGTCATCTCGTCGATTTGTGTTGCAAACTTTCATTTTTCTTTCTAGACTCGATGAGTCTGGAATATCCTGACACCAACCAGATCTGAATCTCAGGCAGATATGATGGTTGGAACATTTCCCCAAGAACTATAATATTGGTCCCTCGATAACTGGTAAAGTGGATGTCGTGGCCAGCACCACCCAGCCGAAAGACCTATTATTGTAGTATATTGATTGAAGAAGTTGGCCACCTTCCCATAAGGACTTCGTAGGATTTACTCCCTAGTTGTGCCTTATGATTTTTGTGTTCCGGAGTCCGACCTTTTACTTGATGTTCTAGATACCAGACCATTTCTATGAATGGGTTACACTAGCACATCAAGGAGAACATTAGAAGCGGAGTGCTAAATGTCTCTCGGTAGATCATCCAGATTTTATTTCCTTGGCCCCGCCAAGGGTGAAATATGAGAAAGTGTTATCTTTCTTTGCATCTGCATCATCCATCATCATTCATCATGGTAGCAAGTTGTGTTGCCAGGATCCTTGACACGGATATTGGTAAAATCTTGATGATTATGGAAATGCTCAAGTTCTTGAGAGCACGCGCAAGTGCTAGGTTTGATCGTCGGCATTAACTGTATAGTGCTCTCAGTTTCCTCGGCAATGCTATGACCTTTTCAAACAGTGAATTCACTCTCTATTGTTGGGTTCTTCCCTAGTTACCAGAATCATTCCTAGCATTTGCATTTTGTTCCCAGCTTGCACCGCCAATGTGCCATTATACCATGGTTCTCTTCCATTTCCGGTGGTAAGCAAATTCATCCATTACGTTGTCTTCAACAAGGTAATCCACATCATCCAAGTCCGGGTATGCCATTCTACCGAACCCCTCCAAACGATCGCTCGAGAATTGCCTTAGGCTGGTTTAAAAAGTTTCAATGATCTCTGAATCAAAGGTAATTCTTTTTGCCACTTAAGGGGATATATCTACGAGTCACGGTTCCTAAGGTGTTTCGTTGTGGTATCATGGCAACTCAACTCCTCGCTACGTTGACAACCGATCACCACATTCTTAAGTCTGGAATTGTTGTCTACTTAGCGAGCCCTCGTCATCTGTCTCACTCCATTTCTTCAGATGTATGCTTCGTGTCTCAGCTCAAGAGATGTTTCTATGACTCACTTTGTGAGCTGATCCTAAGTTGATTGATCTTCGAGAAGATCGATTCTTCCGGAGTTGTCCTTTTCCTCTTGCTGTCATGTTAGTTGGAGTTCTCAGAGCAAGACGACGGGATAAAGATGGTGATCGAATCAGCGCTTTTATGAAGTGCACCCTGGATCGTGAAGATTATACTAGGTTGCGTTTCCCTTTCGTCTTACCCTACGCTTGAATCTCGGGACGAGATTCTTGTTTAGTGGGGGTGAGTTGTCACATCCCTAGTTCTGGCCTGACCTATGCTTGCTTCCATCTGTGCATCATGTTTAAATTTTTGAAACTTGAACTGAGGAATCTGGAAGCCTCAAAACCCTAAATAAAAGAAGGGCAAAAACCCTAAAATCTCATGCATTGTTCCAAAATGCTCTTCTTAAATGTTTGATAATTTTGGCAAAGGGTTCTGGTCCCAACCAAAATATTAAACATTTTTAAGGACTTAATCTTGGGACTTTGAATTTAAATCATTAGCTATTTGAATTTGAATTATATTCATATAATTAGAATATAATTTCAAATACCCCTGAATTATTTTATGAGCTTTTGGAAAAGTCCATCTAGCAAAATAAAAATATTCAGAGGAGTTTTTGGCATTGTTTGAATTATTTTAAATTCAAAACAGTGGCAAAATAAATTTAAAAAAATAAAACAAACAGAAAATAAAACAGAGCACTCACGTGTAACTTACCTGGCATTCTAGCCCACCTGGCGGCCCATCTGAGCTGGCCGGCCTAGCCCACCTCCTCCTCTCTGTCGTCTTCCTCCCCCTCGCCCCGAAGCTGCTCGGTGGCGAGCGCCGGCGCCGCCCCGGCCACCTCCTGCTTGCCGCTTCGCCCTGGCCTCTTCGGGAGACGCCACGCAGCCCCCTCGCTCCTCTCTCTCACTCTCTCCCGACCCCCTTCTCCCTTCTCTGCTCTCCCCCTCTCGCGCCCGAGCGCGCTCATCGCCGCCGCTCGCAACCACCACGGCCACAGCCACTTCCTCGCTCCCTCTCCGCATCCCTAAGCTCCGTCCCGACCCCGTGGAGCTACACACACGACGCACGCGACCCCGGGAGGCCAGCAATGTCGCCATCGCCGTCGTCTTCCACCTCGGGCTCCGGCCACCATCATCGTCGATCCGCCGCACGCAGGACGTCCCCGAGCCCGCTAACCATCCCTACGGCACCGCTGTGAGCCCCAGTCATCTTCCCCCTAATTCCGCCTCCGTTTGATTGCCGTAGCCGCCGCCCCCTTGCTAACAGCAGCCGCCGCCGCATGGGATCGTCGCCCGCGAAACCCCGGTGACCATTTGGTCACGGGCGTGCACCCGTTTTTCTTGCCGCGACCCGTAGAGCCCTTCTAGCGCCTCAGCTCCCTCGTTTGCGAGCAGCAGCGCCGAACCCGACCGCACCCGAACTCCGGCCGCCGCTCACGAGCTCACCGTCGTCGGTACCGGCCACCACAGGCACGGCCACCACCACCGTTCGATGCGCACCAGCAAGGGCTCTCCAACGAGCCCAAGCACGGCCTCGCCTGTGCCCTGTAGCGCGTTTCCGGATCGCGCCGCCATCTCGGGCCTTGCCGGCGTCATGTCGCCGGTGGGTTTGACCCACTTTGACCACGGCGGGACCCCCCCCCTGTGTCCATGACATGTGGGGTCGGCCTTTGACTGAATTAGTGTAGGATTTTAATTAGTGCTAATTGCTCTGTTAGTTAATTAGGATTAGTACTAATTGAATTAGTTAAACTAATTACCCCTGCTGACACTGACAGTGGGCCCCGTGGCTATTAATTTGATTAGTTAGAATTAATTAACTCTGTTAGTCACCTGAGTCCCTGACCAGTGGGCCCCACTGGTCAGGTTTGACCGGACCAGCCCCTGTTGACCTGCTGACGTCATGCCAATGCCATGCTGATGCAATATTCCTTTTCTGGAATTTAGTTTATTTTATAAATAATCAGGAAATTCCAAAAATAGCGAAACCTTCAATAAATCATAGAAAATTAACCGTAACTCCAAATTAAATAATTTATATATGAAAAATGATCAGAAAAATCTAATCTATCCATCTGTACCATTTTCGTGCATGTTAGAACAACTTATAGCTGCTTTTTAGCACAAATCATATAAAGGGCATTTAAATAATCATATATGGAGTTGGAGTTTGAATCATGTATTCAAACCAACTTCATTTAAATCATAGCTAAGTGCATTAGCCCAAAACACATTCATATTGCCATGTCATAGCATGCATCATATTGTGCATTGCATTGATCGTGTTTATTCCTTGTTTGCCGCTGTTTGTCCCCTCTCGCTAGACGTGGTTCTGACGATGACTTCGATGACACCGATGAAGAACTATATTATCTTCAGAAGTGCCAGGCAAGCAAACCCCCTTGTTCATTCCGATAAAATCCCACTCTCCCGCTCCCGCTCTCTTTTACTGCATTAGGACAACAACGACATATTTGCTACTTGCTGCGGTAGCTGAACCCCTTTATCCTTTGCATGACCTGTCATTGCCACAGTAAATAGATGAAACCCACTAGCATGAGTAGGAGTTGTTTGAGCCCTGTTGTGCCTACTCATTGATGCTTGTTTGTCATGCCTGCTACTGCTTAGAGTTGAGTCAGGTCTAATTCATCGGGGATGAATCAGAGGTGTGTGAACATGTCCTACCGTTGAGAGCTAAGTGTGTGAACACGTTTTGGTAAAGGTAGCAGTGAGAGGCCATGTAGGAGTACATGGTGGGTTGTCTCATTGCAGCCGTCCTCAGGAACTGAGTTCTGTGTTTGTGATCCATGAACAGCTACTACCACACATTGGGATCCTTAATTGACTCTCTCGACTTATTAATCAACATGATCTCTGTCCAGGAGTTGCAACTAGTTTCTGGTGTTTGTAGGTAGTGTTAGTAGTCTACCAAGTGGCACGCGGTACAGGTGGGCTTGGGACAGACTAGGCACAGTGGCACAGTGTACCAAGTGGCACCCGGGTGGTGGGCTTGGCAACCCTGCTCACATCGTTTGGGGCCGTCAGCGACACCCCGGCCGGATCTCCTTGCGGATGGAACCTGAATAGGCGATAAACCTGGACGAGAGACTTGTATGGTTAGTCAGGTCGTGGCCGACTCCCTCGCCCGGCTTCCGCTTGAAGGTTGCCGAGGTACATGACGTGTACAGGGCGATAAGTGGCGGGAGCGTGTGTGAAGAAGTACACCCCTGCAGGGTTATCATTATCTATTCGAATAGCCGGATTCCTCGGATATGGAAACTTGGACCCCTTGCATAGTTCATAGACAAGTGAAAGTGGATACTCTAAAATACACAAGATAAGCGTGAGTGCTATGGATGGCGTTCTCGTAGGGAGATGGGAGTGGATCCATAGTGGTGTATTGATATGGTGAATATGTGGACTCGTGTGCGCCACCTCAAAAGAGTTACTTGCAGTCGTAGTTCAGGATAGCCACCGAGTCAAAGCTGGCTTACTGCAGTTAAACTCCACCACCCCCTTTGTTGATAATGATGCATATGTAGTTAGATCTGATGTAAGTCTTGCTGGGTACATTTGTACTCACGTTGCTTAATTTATGTTTTTGCAGAAAGACTTCATCTCACTAGTAGTTCCACGTGGACTTCGACGTTTAGCTTGTTACCTCAGCTACGATCTTGTGCCCTCGGCAGGATCTGGTAGATAGTCAGGCTTCTCAGCCATTTTCATTTCTAGATGTCTGTACTCAGACATGTTAAGCTTCCGCATGTGCTTTGATTTGTATGCTCTGATTGTTGGGTCATGAGACCCATGTTTGTAATATCTCGCTCCTCGGAGCCTATTGAATAAATACTTGAGTTGTAGAGTCATGTTGTGATGCCATGTTGTATTTGCACATATCGAGCATATTGTGTGTATGTTATTGAAATGCTTGGTATGTGTGGGATCTGACTATCTAGTTGTTTATCTTTAGTAGCCTCTCTTACCGGGAAATGTCTCCTAGTGTTTCCATTGAGCCATGGTAGCTTGCTACTGCTCCGGAACACTTAGGCTGGCCGGCATGTGTCCTTCTTCGTTCCTGTGTCTGTCCCTTCGGGGAAATGTCACGCATTGAGTACCGGAGCCCTGTTATCCCGCTACAGCCCGATTTACCAGAGTCCTGCTAGCCCAGTGGTACAGCCCGGACCCACTTGCTGATGACCGACACGTTCGATGCTGGGTCATGGATGCCTGTCCCTGTAAGTCTGTGCCACTTTGGGTTTACGACTAGTCATGTCAGCCCGGGCTCCTTATCATATGGATGCTAGCGACATCATCATATACGTGAGCCAAAAGGCGCAAACGGTCCCGAGCAATGGTAAGGCGACACCCGTGGGAATACCGTGCGTGAGGCCGCAAAGTGATATGAGGTGTTACAGGCTAGATCGATGTGACATTGAGTCGGGGTCCTGACATAGTTGTTCCTTATGGATTTTTGTGCTCCAGAAGTCCAACCTATTACTTGGTGTTCTAGATACCAAACCATATATATAAATGGGTTACGCTAGCACATCAAGGAGAACATTAGAAGCGGAGTGCTAAATGTCTCTCGGTTGATCATCCAGATTTTGTTTCCTTGGCCTCGCTAAGGTGAAATCTGAGAAGGTGTTATCTTCCTTTGCATCTACATCCTCCACCAATATCCATCATGGTAGTATGTTGTGTTGCCAGGATCCTTGACACGGATATTGGTAAAACCTTGATGAATATGGAAATGCTCAAGTTCTTGAGAGCATGTGCAAGCACTAG
This sequence comes from Triticum aestivum, assembly GCF_018294505.1. Classification (NCBI taxonomy): domain Eukaryota; kingdom Viridiplantae; phylum Streptophyta; class Magnoliopsida; order Poales; family Poaceae; genus Triticum; species Triticum aestivum. The sequence continues at coordinate 528,124,822 of NC_057801.1, read as the reverse complement.
GTTTTATCGTTGGCATTAATTGGGATTTGCTCCCAGTTTTCTTCGGTTATGCTATAACCATTCAAACAGTGGAACCACTCTCTATTGTTGAGCTTCTCCCCAGTTGCTAGAATCACTCTATACTGTTGAGCTTCTCCCCAGTTACTAGAATCATTCCTAGCATTTGCATTTTTGTTCCCAGCTTGCACCGACATTGTGCCATCCTACTATGGACTACACTTCTCAGTAATTACTGATAAGGATCATCTTCGAAGTGATCCTACCATGGGTTCCATCCATTTCCGATGATAAGAAAAGATCATTCCTTGCGTTGTCTTCAAAAAGGTAATCCACATCATCCATTCTACTGGGTATGCCATTCCTGCGCACTCCGCCAAATGATTGTTTGTGAATTGCCTTAGGCTGGTTTAGAGAGTTTCGATGATTCATGTATCAAAAGTAATTCTTTTTGCCACATAAAAGATGTCCTTACGTCTCACTCCAAGAGTTTATCTTGAGTTCTCAATCCCTGAGAAGGTCGATTTCGTAGAGTTTCCTTCTATCATCGTCATGTTGGATGAAGATCTCGAAAGCAAGACATCAAGATCAATTGGAGCACTGAATCAACATCTTCGGGAAGGGCTATTTGATCATGAAGATCGTGTTAGCTTTGAGTCCCCTATGTCTTCTTACCCAACGTCTGGAATCTCGGGACGAGATTCTTGTTTAGTGGGGGTGAGTTGTCACATCCCTAGAATGCCTGAGTGAAATAGTTGCATCTGCACTCATGCATCATGTCTAGAATTCCTGAAAGTTGAATTGAGGTTTGTTGAAACCTTCAAAAATTAGTTCAAAAATAATCAGCATTTAATTTCCATGAAATGAGTCCAAGAAAATGTTCCTATTACTCTGTGAAAATATTGGTAAGAGGTAAAATTCAAACCAATATTTTTGGAATCGCGGAAATATTTATTTTGGGCATTTTAATTAAATCAATGACATATTTGAGTTGGATTTATTTCTGTTATAAAAGAAATAATTATTTTTGTAAGCTGCAGGTGACCTTGGACTAGTTTCTGAGCTCACATAACAATTACAGAAAGTTTAAAAAATGATTTGATGTTTTAATTCAAATCAAAACAAAATGCAGAGAAATAGAAAAGAGAAATAAAAACAGAAAGCAAAGAGAGAGGGAAACCCACCTGGGCCTTACCTTGCGGCCCAGCCCACCTGGCCACCTCCTCGTGTCGTCTTCCTCCTTGCCAGGAGGACAGGCGCGTGCCCGACGTGTGGCCACCTCCTCCCTGCCTGGCTGCCCCCTTCTCCCTCTAGATGCCCTGGACGACGCCATGCACCCCCCAGGCCCCTCTCACTCTCTCCCCGAGCTCCTCCCCTCCTCTGGTTCCCTCGCACGCAGCCACCAAGCGGAGCTCATCCCCGCCGCTCGCCATTGCCACACCCAGAGCCTCCAACTCGACCTCTCGACGTGCCCAGGAGCCCCAATACATTGTCCTCGACCTCCTCACCGAGCCACGCTCCGTCAGGCGCCCTCGAACAACATCACCGACATCTTCTTCAACCTCGGTCCACCGAGATCGCCGGTGACCGTGCGCCTACTCCGTTGCTTCACCGAGCTCGTTAAGGCCACCCCTGCACTCACCGTGAGCTCCTCTTCCTTCTCCCCCTAGCCATGTCGCTTGATCTTCCCCCTAACCCCGTTGGCCATCATGACCGGGAGCTTGGCGCTGCCAGCCATGTCACCGCCATGGCCACCGTCACCTAGAGCTGTAGCTGAGCGCGTCACCATGCTCAGTGCACCCCCAGGAGGCCATAGCACCCCTCCATGCCACCTGCCGTGCTCCCTAACGCCAAACCCGAGCTCGCCTGAACTCCGGCCGCCGCCTTAGAACTCGACGTCGTCAGCTCCGGTCACCCCAGATCCAGCCACCGCCACCATTGGATGCACCACCCTGCCAGCTCCGCGTAGATGCTCTCCACCGGTCGTTTGGTCGTCCGAGAAGTGAACCCAAAGCCCTCCGCCACGTTCGGAGTCGCCGACGTCTAAACGCCGATGGGTTTGACCCTGCTGACCAGGGGTTTGACCTTCCCCGTGTCACTAACGCATGGGCCACCCCCTCCCTCCACACTAACACTTTTAGTTAGTATTATGTGGCACCCCGGCGCAGAGCAACCGGTTTACCATGCATTGCCAGCCCAGAGACTATGTCTTCTGGCAACACACAACATCTTGGTACAGAAAACCACCAGTTTATTGATGCTTGCGGATAAAAGTTTATATTACAATAGGTAGCAAGGCCAAGCAGCACGCACGATGCGGCTGAACAATATGTACATTATTTAGTGAACATAAAGGGGCCTTGATCATAACAACTACGCGGCAGCGGAACAACGTCGTAGCGGAATTCCATTGCACAGGAACACCGATGTGGACACGATCTAGACACGGACAGCACTCCTTTCCAACGAGACTTTCCTGAAATCTGGCATGACACGCCAGGTCAGTACATTGAATGTACTTGCAAGCTCACAACAAACATAAACATTATGACAAACAATATCATGATAATTAACCAATTATAAATAATGCCACAAGATATCCCACATGCTGTAATTATGCTCCTGAGAGAAAAATCTCTCGAACTGGCTTACCAATGGTGATCGCTCTTGGATCACAAATGTACCAACCTCAAGGTCTTAATTAGAGATATCGCGTGATCTTTCCGACGATCACAACCACAACCAACACTTGGTCTCAAACAACAAGATGACCTTTCCGCCATCATCAACAGTGCAAAGTTCATAACTTAGTGTGCAAGATTTATTAAACATTGACCCATGGTGTGACGTACTTTCGAGCGTGTCCGTAACAGTGGACTCGGCTATCGATAGATTAATACACTCTGTAGAGGTAACGCACTGTACCCACACCACGGAACCCATGGCCTCGCACTCCCATTCGGGTGGACCAACGACATTCCGACGAAACCCCTCCATTGCCATGACACTCTCCCGGCCACTCCGACTCACTCCCCACTGGGCTAGTCCTGGGTGGCCCCGAGTCTACCAAAGACACAACGACCACCGTCGTGGCCAAAACATAAACTGTCCCACACGGGGGACACGGTACCAAAATCTTAACAACGGGCACACAAGGTTATGTCGGCTTACCGGGCCGGGGTACCGCACGCTCATAACCTTCCCTCGTTGGGGGCACCGACCAGAGGCATGACAACGGACCGAATAAAGGCCTTCCCATAAAGGCAAATGTGGTTGCGCTGGGAAAAACTCGTTTCAGTGGCACCATGACCCAGTCAACGATATATTCAAGTTGAGTTATTATCAGGTTCAACTTAAAATGAAAATAACCGGTGTCAAAGTATGCCATGAAATGCAACACTAACATATGCCTCACATATCAACGGAAATGACAGAGTCAACTATATCCACACTAAGCATCAACCACTCATGACACTTCTCTGGTTAGGATTAAACCATACTTTAAACAGAATCTTTCTAGCAAATTTATCATTTTTCTCATGCATGAAAAATAACTCCACATAATTATTTATATCCATAACTATATTACTCTTTCATAACAAAAATTAATGCTAGTTTCTTTACCAACTTAGTTAGCTTTAAACTTTTTGTAAGTCAAGCATATTAACTTAAACAAGCATCTAACAGAATATAAATAACATAATAGTGATTTAAATGCATGGATTAAATCATTCATTCAAGTAGGAAAATCACAAATATTGTAATGGCACCATGAAAATGTTGCTGTGGCTTGCCTTAGTGCAGATGAGGTTCACAAGCCTCCTGGTGATCCTCAAGACAAGCCTCAACATCTGAAAATATTTAAAAACACAAAAATAAAACATCAAGAAGCCTTCTGAAATTCACAAGAAAATCTAGACAGCGGGGAAAAATCCCATCTTTGGTGAGCTGCTAGATTTCTTTACAAAGAACACAATGCAAAAAGAATCAATTCATTTGGACTTATGGTTAAAGAGTTTTGTCTGTTTGAAGTTCTCTAGAAAATATGAAATTTGAATTTAATGAAAAACAGACTGGGAGGTGACATCGAAGGCGTAAAGCCTCGAGGCGCCACCACTCGTACCGCTTCGCGCGCGTACTAAGTGGCTGACTAGCGGGCCCCGCTAGTCAGGTGAGGGGGAGAGGGGGAAGAAACAGAGGACGACGCGGCTTCGCCAGAGCACACACCGGCGACAAGGGCTTCTTGGCCAAAACCAAAGGGAGGGATCGAGACAGGAGACGGAGGCGCACCTGTCCATACCCGTAGAGTAGCTAGGGGTGGTCGGACAGCGCCGGAATCAACCTCTCTAGCGGAGGCAGAGAGCGGAGGTTGCCGGAGAGGAAGACGGCGGCGAACAGAGGCGACTCCAGGGGCTCCAGCCACGCGGAACAGCACCACCGGAGAGTGGCGGAGGCCCTGGAAGGGTTACCTAGGGCTGGGAGGGGCTGGAGCTATGAAGATGACCCAAGGGGATTGCCGGCGAGCTCGATCTCGGGTACAGCGGCCCGCGGCCTGCCCGGCCGGGCTACGGCTATCTACGAGATTGTGCAGTGTGAGTGAGGTGTAGATGGTCCTCGAGGAGGCTGGGGAAGGCTCCATTTATAGCCGAGCATCGAGGGGGGGGGGGTTCGAGCTCTCCTGGTGGACACCTGGACATGGCTCCCAGTGACAAACAGCATCAGTGAGAGGGGGAGAAGGTGACTCAGCTCATGCGGGGACTATGGGCGAACAGGGACGAGCACAGGGGCACTGGGGTGACGACGAGCACAGTGCGCACCGCACTGTTACGTTGGCCGGACCGCGCCTGTGCTCGCTGCAGCAAGCTCCGGCGTCGTCGAGCGCCAGGAGGGAGTTAACAGAGCTTGGACAAAGATTGTGGTGAAGTTTGGCACGGCTAGGCAGGCGGGGAAGCGAGCACGCGCGAAACAGAGGCTCGGGCGGCACTCAGAGCGCGTCGGCTGGATGCCTGCACGCCTGGACGAACGCGATCATCGCGTGAACTCTGACCTCAAGCCGACCTAAGCCCAAACTTCATGTCTGGCTTGTTGTTCATGATAGTTTTTGAAGGTTACCATGCTTTGGTTTGGACCCAGACGCAGTAGAATAGATTTCATCTTCTTGGTAAGTTTCTGGTCAGTAACTTAGAGAGCTTACTATGGTCAAACCACTTGGAGTTGGGAGCTAGGCTTTGGAGGCTAGCAACCATCTACTAAGGTGATGATGCACAAGAAAAATCAGCCACAATGGATCAAGTAAAATGGTAGTTGCAGTAGAAACCACCATTTCTGTCCAGAACATAAAATATTTTCTGTAGCAAAAATATTCCAAAAAGTGATGAAATATTTTTGCTGAGAAAGGTGCCCTAGGGTTCAAAGAATATTTATGAATTTCCTCACATTTTTGTGGGCAAGAAAAATTGGGGTTGCATTGGAGCACATTGGGTTAGCTAGGGTTTAAGAGGGGAAATGAATATTTTTCATTTAAGAAAAATATTCCAAATATTATTTTGAGGTGAACCAGAGAGGGAATGATAGTTGGAGAGGTAAATGAGGCACTTGGGTGAAAGTCCAGGGGTACCCAAGTGTTTAAGTCCATATGAAAAGATTTAAAACTCCAAATTTCAATTTCAAACCAACTGAAAATCAGGCAAAGAAAAGAGGGCAAAGACCAGGCTGTCACAAACCTCCCCCACTTAGAATGAATCTTGTCCTCGAGATTCGGTTGCTTGGGATAACCATTCTGGGTAATGTGCCTTTAGAAATTCTTCCCGCTCCCACGTTGTTTCTAACTCTGTGTGATGCTCCCACTGAATCTTGTAGAACTTCCTTACTTTACTGCGAGTGATCCTTTCCATCTGATCCACAATTTTAACCGGTCTCTCTTCAGATGTTAAGTCCTTTGCCAGCTCTATTTCAGTCAGAGCAGTCTTTTTCTCAGGCGGCGATATGTATCGCCTCAACTGTGAAACATGAAACATGTTGTGCACGTCCGACAATTCAGGGGGTAGTTCCAACTGATATGCAATAGTACCCACTCGTGAAATAATGGGAAATGGACCATGTAGGATATCAGGTTCCAGCAAAACCCTTAAGGTTCGAACCTGGGGTGTGTGCGAAGATCTTCCCCCTACCGATCCACGTCCCAACGCCTTGCTATGAATCTAAGGTACACGATGAACAACACAGTAACACAAGGTTTATACTGGTTCAGGCCACCGTTGTGGTGTAATACCCTACTCCAATGTGTGGTGTGGTGGATTGCCTCAGGGGCTGATGATGAACAGTACAAGGGAAGAACAGCCTCGCGAGAGGTGTTCTTGGGCTAGTGCGGTGTTCCGCTGGGATGGATCTCTCTAGGCCCTGGATGAAGTACAGATGCCTCCTACTGTGGTGGCTATCTCTCTATATATAGAGGCCCTGGTCCTCTTCCCAAATATTGAGTGAGAAGGGTGCCAACAATGGCCATTTTGAAGGGGCACATCTAGTACAAGTTATCCTGACTAAAGTTGGTCTTCGGCTGCCAAGGCACTGGCGATGACACGGTCTTGGGCTCCACGGTGACCACCGTCCTACCGCTCTGCTGGCCTTGGTCTCGTTGCACCAATATAGTAGCCTTTGCTTGATCCCTTGGTACTCCACGTTTGCGCTTGCCCCCTTTGCACCAAAGAGGAAACAAGGACACTGCACAAGCCGGCGCCCGCCTGGTCTCGATCGTCATTGCTTGCATCACGAGCACCTCATGAGGTACCCCTGCCTTGATCTATCTGCCTCCTCGTGAGCCTGCCTGGCGAGGCTGCTCCTGAGGAAGCCTTGCATCGTCCGCCCCGCTAGGCTTGGCCCCTCACGAGGGTCTTGAGCTTGAGTTGATGAAGATGGGCCGTACCAGGCCACCCCTTGAGCCACGCCGCAGGCTGCAGGTAGGCAAGTCTAGGGACCCCCGTTCCCAGAATGTCGATAGTAGCCCCCGGGCCCAAGGCGCGCTCGGACTTGGCATAGCAGAGAAGCGAAGGGGCAAGTGCGGAGCGCCACGGGCCCCAACAGCCTGCGACCTTGGGCACCGCATGGAAGTTGATTGGACATGGGCGTCTCCGCTTCCCGATGCTCCCCCAATATCCGCCTGGCTAGGCGGCCACGAGACTGTACACGGTTATTCTCTCCTTGCTGCCCACGTGCTTCCTATTCCTCTTTCTTCCTCGAGCCTCTGCTTCTGCCTCCAATCCATCTTGAGCTCTGCCCTCCTTCTGTTGCCATGGCGCCCACAAAAAGGGAGAAGGCGAACAAGCCTGCGCCTTCGGCTAGCTTGCCTCCGGCAGCTGCGCCCGCCGTCGACCAGTCGCTCATACTCAATCTGGAAGCGATGGACAAGGTCCGCTCCGCCCTCGCCTCCAGCTTTGACGAGTGCGGAAGGACGACAGCTTGGCCCACGTCCCATGCCTCCTTCAACAGGATCGTCACGGAGGTCCGATTCTTCACCGACGCCCTGTGGGCGGGCCTGGTTCCCCCTTCTTTGCTTTCTTCAATACGGTGCTTTCCCACTACTAGATCCATATGATGCATCTCGGTCCCCAATCCATTGCTCTTCTTGCTGTTTTTGCCTTCGTCTGTGAGGCTATGGTGGGCATCCCCCCTTCCATTGCTCTTCTCCATCACTTCTTCTCCCTGTGCTTGACCGACCCATCGCAGTGCTTGGGGTGTCTGAGCTTCCAGGTCGTGCCGGAGACGGCCGCCTCGGGGATTGATTTTGGCCTTCCCGCTTCCATGAGCAGGTTCCGGGAGTGGTGTCTATACATGGATGTCGGGGTGCCCAGCCCCCTGCTCGCGCACCGACATTGCCTGCTATCCCCAATCCTTGTTGGGGTCATGTGAAGCTCACAAGCCCCCGGCTCGATTTTATCTGGTGCCGCTTTGAGAGGTTGAGGACGCTTGGCGTGACGGCGCCCCAGGTGGTGAGGGAGTTCCTCCAGTGCCGCATCGCACCTCTTCAGTGCCACTCCCGTCTGATCTGGACTTTTACTGGGCATCAAGACCACATGAGGCTCTAGGAGGGGGATCTTGCACCTGAAACACTTAGGAAGGTGCTGAGAGTCTTGATGGGTGACCCCTCTCCGGGCAGTGTCCGGCATGGGGGCGCCCTCCTGTATCTCTGCTCAGGCAGGGCCGAGTTCATGAGGCAGATGCCCCGCTTCGACGAATGGGGGATGCACCTAGCTGACCTCGTGGGGCCCTGTGAGAATCCAGTTGCAGTGGCTCCTCCCCCCATCGCCCACGTCGATCCTGCCTCAGGAGGAGCTGCAGGGAGGCGAGCATCGCCAAGAGCTGGGGGGTTTGGTGTCGAGACGCCGATGTCACGCGGGGCTCCCGAGGCGTCATCCTTCGGAGCTTGCGAAGCTCATCCTGAGGTGGTAGCTAATGAGGAGACGCGACCTGCGGCCCCCGAGGCCAAAACTCCCGAGGCCTCGGCAGGCCACCAAGAGGTGGTTCCTGATCGCTCCTCCCAGCCTGGCACCCTTGATGCAAGTCACCTTGATGCTTCTTCGTCCATGCCACGCGCCGACCCTTACGTCAAGAGCTTCAGCCGGTTCCGCATAGACTTCGATGCCCTCCACAAGAGGAAGGAGGCTTCTGGTGGCAATGAACGCCCCTGCCGCCGTTGAAGCACAGGAAGTACTTCACCATGGATGAGTAAGTTCCTCCTTCTTGTAACTTCTTGTTTGCTGTTCCCTTCACTGACTGTGGCCTCTCAGGATTCCTTCTGCTGAGCCTGCGGAGCCGGCCGAGAAACCACCTCCTCAGGCTTCATCTTCATTGCTGACCTTGAGCGTCTCGAGCCTGAGGGCCACCCCTGACACGAGTTCGGCTGGAGAGATAGGCCGACCTGCGGTGTGCCTTGAGCCCGTGCGCACGCCGCTCTTCCTTCGCAAGCCTTCCCGGGGCAGAACCAGCTTGCCCCATGCTCCTCCCCTGATCATGGATGGAGAATGGTTGAAGTCGATCTTTGTCTCCTCTTCATGGGATGGATCAGCGCCAGGATGGGTCCCTAGCGGGGCTCGTCCGGCGATTGTGGGGGTGTCAGCCCCCCGCCCCCTGCCGAGAGGGGACGAGCCACTTCAGGGTCCTCCGCCGATGCTGACAACGGAGGACGACATTGACGACGTGCTCAAGTGTGCGCGGGAGCACAACGCCGTCCGCCGAGAGTTTCTCCAGAAGGCAACAGATGCGGTGAGCCAACTTGGTGTAGACCTTGCGGGCGAGGATGCGCGTCTTGAAGTTGAGGGCCTGCGGCTGGCTGAGGAACGGTGCAGGCTGAAGGTGGCTGTCAGTATCGCACGCCACCAGCGTGATCTTGACAACGCGAAGGCTGAAACATCTCTTGTGGCCTCGTGAAAGGCCTGCTCCCGAGCCATCGGGAGGCTCAAGAGGCAGACTGACGGCGCGAGATCGCGGACGAGCGCGCGTGGGAGCTTCAAGCCTGGTGCAATTCCCTGGAGCAGCAAGTGGAGCTGCACCAAGCTGCCCTTGCGTCGCTGAAGGGGGCACCCGCTGAAGAGGAGGAGCTCCAGAAGCATGAGGAAGCACTAACGCTGGAGGCTGCCGAGCGCAACCTCGATCATGAACGGTTGGAGACGAGGGAGCACCAGGTTACCCTGGCGGAGAACGATATCGGCGCGCGGGAGGTCCGAATCCAAGAAGAGATCGACCGCCGCGTGGCCGAAGCTCACGCGGGTCTAGAGCGCGAGTATGAAGAGAGGTTGGAGCTAATCAAGGCCGAGGCTGCGGGCAGGATTGCCGCTCTTAGGACCAAGCTGACTGAAGCAATGCAGCGCACTAAGGCCACCACAGCCGCCTTGGGCACGGTGCAGGCTGAGCTGGCCTCCTCCTGCGCCGAGCTGCTTCTCCTCCAACGGAGGGTTGATGACGCCAAGTCTGTTGCGCGGCGGAACAAAGATGAGATTCGCCAACGGCAGATGCTGGAGCATATGCATGGCCCCATGCTCCGAACACTCAGGGAAAGGGCCAACGCGGCCTTGGGCAACATCTGTGAAGCGGCCGCTGAGGAGCCTCATGTGACCAACTACGTCGGTAATCTCCGGTTCTTCACTGACGTGGTGACACATCTGGAGAGATGCTCTGAGAGAGTTCACCATCTTATCGAGGAGAGGAGTCGTGGCCTGGTCGCACGGGCTTTCTCCTGGGTCTTCAGCCATCTTCGGAACATCGACCCCCTTTTCGACTTCGACACCGCCATCACCCTGGTGCCCGAGGCCATCCGAGGCGACCTGGCGCGGTGGGTGGAAGACAACGTGGATGCACTTGTTCGAGCCTTCACCTCTGATGATGACGGGGTGGTTGTTCCTGCTAATGAAGGCGACGTGATGAACGGCGGTGAAGATGATGCCAACGTCAGCGAGGGTGAGACCAGCGACAGCGCCAGCGGCGCCAGTGACGCCTCCGGAGAGGACCAAGAGGATGCGGTGAGCGACATGTCTGATTGATCCTACGCCCCCTGCTGTTTTATCCTGCGCAGAAAAAGCTCGGGCGTGGCCCTGAAGGTTGTAAGAGCATTTTGGGAGGGGAAGCCCCTCATGTAAAAAGGATTGTTGTCCGCGTGTTGTTAAGGTTGGCTCCGAATGGGCGCCCGTATGATGTTATTAGGCTCAGCGATGAGTTCGTTGCTGTGATTTTACCTTTACCTTGGGCGAGCTTTGAGTTGGCTCGTGGCAGCTCTCTGAGGATCCCTCGGGAGACCTGTTGTTCTTGCGGCAAGAGCCTTGCAAAAGCGAGCGTCGGCCGCGGCACGACGTGTGCGTCTGTGCTGGGCCCAGCCCTGCCTGCGAGGGGCTCACGAGGGGGAGGCAGCTAGCGCAAATTCCAACTTGAGCAGAAACCGGAACACGAGAAAGCACGCGAACAAGACAAGACATCCCTCCCCGCATATGCAAACACAAATTCAACATCAACTTAAATTCAGGGCGAGAAGGCTTGACCACACAAAAGGAAGCAAAAGCAAAAGGCCGCGTGCGACACCTAATCTAGTCTTCGACGTCTTCTCACCAGCACAGAGCTAAGTGCTGCCACTAGGCGTGGGAGAGAGCCCCGAGGCCTGAGGGCGGCTCTCCGAAGACTCCGGGACGTGTACAGCCCCAACTCATTATTACGTGAGAGTGTCACGGGCGGCGAGCTTCATAGGCACTGGGCCTTCTTCACAGGTACCGGCCTTGCTTCATATCGCCAGATGAGGGGCCCGCCTTGCGCCACCCTTGACCACCATTGACGGCGACCGGAAACTAGGACGACGCCAATGGGGAAAAGGGGACGCCAGCGGTTCCCCCGACGACCACGGGTCCTCTGTCGGGGGCAGGCCTTGCGGCACCTCCCCGGCAGAGGGCCTACCTCCGAGGAACACCTTGCTCTGCGCGCCATGGGGAGGGGCCTGGCTCCCGGCCCCTCTCCTGCAGCCCCCAGTGCCCCTCTACTAAGGGGCGGGAGGCAGCTGCACTGGGGCAGCCATCCGCTGCAGTGACCTGGACTTCCTGCGACCCATGGTTAGCATAAGCTTGCTCCTAAGGAATTAGCGGTACCCGTTAACTGCTGCCACCGGTGCGGTTGGCGAGGCTTCCTTGAGGCTCCTAAAAGGGCTCAGCTTTTGGCATCTCTTCCTCCCAGCCTCGCCCGAGGAACGAGCCATGGTCTTCTTCCAGTGTGTACTCCCGATCCACCATGTGGGGCACATAAGCCTCCGGGGTCGCCACCCCAAAGGCCTCGCCGTAGTGCCCCATGCTCCACGCGGTTTGGCTTGAAGCACCATCTTGGGGGTGGTAGGGCAGCGGCCCGCCCGGGCCGTAGGCAGCGATGCGCATGCCCTCGCTCGCCAGGGGTGGTGCCGGTGTAGCTTGTTGCCCGACGCTGACGGCCAAGCTGGTGTTGATGAAGCCTTCAGGTATGCCTTAGGGCGCATGGGTGCGGATGGGCCCGCCATGTGATCCGCCCGAGGCCTGGGGTGGAAGCTGGACGCAGAACGGGGGCGCCCCTAAAGCAGTGGCATCCAGGAGCTCAGCGACATGCTCCAGCAGCACGTCATGGCCGCTTTCTTGGAGCCTGCGCCATAGCAGTTCTCGAGCCACCGTGAGCGCGGCCTTCATGTTCGCCCGCTCCAGCCGGGTGTGCGGTGCTGTGGATGCGGCATGGTTTGAGGCCTTTGCTGCTGATCGCACCTGCCACGAGGTGAGGGCAGGCGTCGCTTGACCACGTCGCCCGCGCCCCGCAGCATTCTGCGAAGCGCGGGCTGCTTGTGGCGCGGGGTTGAGGTCACCTTGGGCAGGCGGCGCGGCATGGGCAGGCCATGCCGCCTAGCGGTCGGTGTTGGCTGTCGGGTCACCGGACATGGAGGCGACGAAGCGGTGGAATGCAGGACGGCGGAAGAAAGATTCCGGCACACCCCCTACCCGGCGCTCCAGATGTCGGTTATTGGGTTCCGGCAAAACCCTTAAGGTTCGAACTTTGGGGTGCGCGCGAAGATCTTCCCCCTATCGATCCACGTCCCAACACCTCGCTATGAATCTAAGCTACACGATGAAAAACACAAGGGACACAAGGTTTATACTGGTTCGGGCCACCATTGTGGTGTAATACCCTACTCCAGTGTGTGGTGTGGTGGATTGCCTCAGGGGCTGATGATGAACAGTACAAGGGAAGAACAGCCTCGCGAGAGCTGTTCTTGGGCTGGTGCGGTGTTCCGCTGGGATGGATCTCAATAGGCCCTGGATGAAGTCCAGATGCCTCCTACTGTGGTGGCTATCTATATATATGGCCCTGGTCCTCTTCCCAAATATTTAGCAGGAAGGGCGCCAACAACGGCCATTTTAAAGGGGAACATCTAGTACAAGTTATCCTGACTAAAGTTGGTCTTCGGCTGCCAAAGGCACTAGCGATGACAACGTCTTGGGCTCCACGGTGACCTCCGTCCTGCCGCTTTGCTGGCCTTGGTCTCATTACACCGAAATGGTAGCCTTTACTTGATCCCTTGGTACTCCGCGTCTGTGCTTGCCCCCTTTGCACCAAAGAGGAAACAAGGACACTGCGCAGGCCGGTGCCCGCCTGGCATCTGCCTGGTCTCGATCGTCATGGCTTGTGTCACGAGCACCTCACGAGGTGACCTTGCCTTGATCTCTCCGTCTCCTCGCGAGCCTGCCTGGCGAGGCCACTCCTGAGGAAGCCTTGTGTCGTCCGCCCCGCGAGGCTTGGCCCCTCACGAGGGTCTTGAGCTTGAGTTGATGAAGATGGGTCGTACTGGGCCACCCCTTGAGCCACGCCGCAGGACGCAGGAAGGCAAGTCTGGGGACCCCCGTTCCCAGGACACCGACAGTCCAATAAATTTGGGTGCCAACATTCCACAAGTCTGGAATCTCTTGATTCCTTTCATAGGAGTGACTCGGAGGTATACTTGTTCTCTGGGTTCAAAACTAATCTGTCGGTGCTTTGCATCATAATAACTCTTCTGTCGAGATTTGGCCAATTGCAATCTGTCTCTGATTTCCTTAACTTGTTTCTCAGCTTCCATCATGAGATCGGTTCCGAAGATGCGGCTATCTCCAGCTTGATACCAATTTAAAGGAGTGCGACACTTACGGCCATACAAAGCCTCATACGGTGACATCTTTAGACTGGTCTGGAAGCTATTGTTGTAAGAGAACTCGGCATACGGCATGCAGTCTTCCCATTTAGGTCCTTGGGCCAAAGCATATACTCAAAGCATATCTTCGAGTATTTGGTTTACCCGCTTTGTCTGTCCATCAGTCTGAGGATGATAAGCGGTACTGTATTTCAGCGCTATCCCCAAGGCTTGATGGAGACGTGACCAAAAAGTGGAGGTAGAAAGGGAACCTCGGTCAGAAGTGATGGTTCGGGGTACTCCATGCAGACTGACTATTCGGGATACATACAACTGTGCAAGTTGATCCGCTCGATATGTGGGTCTGATTGGGATAAAGTGAGCAACCTTGGTTAAGGTGTCCACTATGACCCAGATTGCATCATTGCCTTGCTGAGTCTTAGGCAGTCCTGTGATGAAATCCATACAGACATCATCCCATTTCCATTGTGAAACTGGCAACGGTTGGAGAATTCCGGCTGGCTTCTGATGCTCTGCCTTCACCTTGTTGCATATGTCGCAACAGGCCACAAAATAGACAATGTCTTTCTTCATTCCATCCCACCAAAATATTTGTCAAAGGTCTTCATACATTTTCGTACCCCATGGTGAATGGAATACGAAGATTCCTATGCTTCTGACAGTTTTTTCTGCTTTAAATCCGCTTGATTGGGAACACAAATTCTTCCACGGAAGTGGAGGGTACCAAATTGATCCTTCAAGAAATCTGAAGTTTGTCCTACTACCATATTCTTGGCATGTTTCTGCAGGACGGTGTCCGCTGGCTGGGCCTTGCGGATCTCTTCCTCGAGTGTGGGGGCAACTTCCAAAATATTTGCAAGGCCGGCATAAACTATGACCAGGTTGAGCTGAGCAATCTCCTCTTGAAGTTCAGGAGGCAAGGATTTCAATATGACATTTAGGCTGACAGGGTTTCGAATGAGTGCACCGGCAACCATGTTGGCCTTACCTGGGTGGTAATTTATCCCAAGGTCATAATCCTTGACTAACTCAATCCATCTTTGTTGACGGAGATTTAAATCTGGCTGAGTAAATATATACTTGAGACTTTTGTGATCGGTGAAAATTTGGCACCTCTTCCCGATGAGATGGTGTCTCCAAATTTTTAGAGCATGCACCACCGCGGCCAATTCCAGATCATGAGTAGGATAATTCCCCTCGTGGGGTCGTAGCTGTCGTGATGCATAGGCTACTACCTTGCCGTCTTGCATAAGTACGCATCCAAGACCTTGTCTGGAGGCATCGCAGTACACATCAAAACCGTGGTACATATCTGGAAGAGTCAATACAGGCGCAGTTGTCAGCCGTATCTTTAGCTCATTGAAACTTTTCTCACAGTCATCATTCCATTCAAACTTATCCTTTTTGAGTAGCTCCGTCATGGGTTTAGCAATCTTGGAAAATCCTTCAATGAAACGATGTTAATATCCGGTTAATCCAAGAAAACTCCAGATCTGAGATACGGTTGTGGGCGACAACCAATGGAGCACATCCTTTACTTTGCTCGGGTCCACGGCTATACCTTTGGAGGATAGCACATGTCCATGAAATCCAACTTGCTTGAGTCAAAATTCGCATTTACTGAATTTGGCGTATAGCTGATGGCCGCGGAGTTGTTGTAACACTACTCGGAGGCGTTCTTTGTGGTCTTCTTCACTTCTTGAGTAAATAAGTATGTCATCGATCAAGACTACAACGAACTTATCGAGGAAGTCCATGAATACTTTGTTCATCATATGCATGAAGAAGGTAGGGGCGTTGGTGAGACCAAAGGACATAATTTTATATTCATAAAGACTGTATCGAGTGGTGAATTTGGTCTTAGGAATATCTTCCTTTTTAATCATGAGCTAATGATATCCTGTCCGTAAATCAATCTTGGAGAATACATTGGCCCCACTGAGCTAATCAAACAAGTCATCAATCCTTGGCAGCGGATATTTGTTTTTGATGGTGACATCATTCAGCTGATGGTAATCCACACACATGCGGAGGCCGCCATCCTTTTTGTCCACGAAGATAGCAGGGGATCCCCATGGTGAAGAGCTGGGATGGGTATATCCTTTCTGGAGCACTTCATCAAGCTGTTTCTTTAGCTCTACTAATTCTGATGAGGGCATCCGGTAATACTACTTGTATAACAGTGTGGTTCCGGGCACAAGATCTATTGCAAACTCAAGCTCTCGATCTGGTGGCATGCCTGGCAGCTCTTCTGGAAATACATCAGGAAACTCACTGACCACAGGAATTAATTCCAATTCAGCCACAGCGGTGAAGACCATTTCTTTCTTGGGTATACTTCTGCGAGCATAAAATTTGGTAGTCTGCCCTTCTGACTGGTCAAAGTGACTTCTCAGGTCGCGCAATTTATGCATACTTGATATTGAGTTAGCCAATTCATACCCAAGATAACATCCAACTTAGCAGACTCAATAATTATCAAAGAAGTTGGAAAACAGACTCCGTTGATATTGACTTCTAGATTACGGCAGACCAGATTGCTCTTAATTAAGGATCCCAGGGTTTGTACCAGCATATTCTTGCCCAAAAGGGAACAAGGAAATTTGTTTTGGGTAACAAAACTCCGAGAAATGAAAGAGTGGGAAGCCAAGAGTCAAATAAAATCACTGCAAGTATGTTATTAACAGAAAACATACCAATGACGACTTCGGGGTTCTCTTGGGCTTCATCGGCGGAGAGGTGATGAACGTGCCCAGTGATGTTTTGCTAGTTCGGGCATGACTCCATAAAATTGACTTATGCCCTGAATAGAGCATTCACCTTGCTGTTCTTGGGACAGTGTCTGGCATAATGTCCGGTTTGCCCACAACTGAAACACGAATTGTTGCGTTGGCGCTCCTCGTGCACTGGGTTGGTCACGACATTCTTGACTTGGGTTGTGGTCTTGTTAACATTCTGTTGCCAATTGGGCTTGTATTCCACCTGAGTCTGCTGCCAGGTACGAGCCTTTTGCACGAGTTGCCCATCCTTCTTTGGGTCAAACTTGCGCTTGTGGTCGTTGTTAGTAGACGTATTATACGATACAAACTTGTGCTCCCTTTCAGCAATGAAAGCCTTGTTCACCAGAGTTTGGAAATCTGGGAAATCAAACATACTAAGGGTACAACAGAGTTGCGGGTTTAAACCACCAAGAAATCTGTCAATCTTTATTTCTTTAGTGGCCACGTCATATAGGGAGTAACGTGACAGAAGATTGAATTTTTGCAAATATTCACCCACAGACTGATTTCCTTGGAGGAGCGTGAGAAATTCACAGTCCTTAGTCTTCATAATTCCAGTAGGGATATGATATTTCCGGAACTGATCCTTGAATTTTGACCAGGTGATTTCTTCATCAGCAGGCCACATGGCTTTTATATTTTCCAACCACATGGCAGCAGCCCTTCAAGATAATGGGTTGCAAATGGAACTTTATCATCTTCTTCAGTACGAGCAATCTCAAGTTTCCTCTCAATGGTTCACAACCAATTGTCTGCATCCAAGGGGTCAATAACCTGACTGAAACTGGGAGGCTTGGTCCATTGAAAATCTGACAACTTGGAGTGATGATCGTTCTGATTTCCATTCTGTCCAACCATAGCTTGCACACTTCTCAATCAGATCATTATTCCGCCTTTCCTCAAACATACGCAGAATTTGCTCGGTGGATGGAGGATTTGGCGGTGGAGGCGGTGGTGGAACGTACGGCTCGGGGAAGTGTCCTGCCTGTTGTGCAGAACGACGAACAGGAGTACCCTCGCGAACGTTGCTACTGCTGCCTCCCCCGGCATCCTATTGTGATTTTTCCCAAGACAACGCAACCGAGATGAGAAATATTCAAAATAAATTGGAGAAAGCCAGCAACAAAAGCCCGAGAAAAACCGAAATGATGAAGAAAATACAGCGAATAAAATAGAGTTCCAACATAATTATACATAGACTGATACATGAAAGATAAACAACATGCCAGGTTCAACTACTCTCATACATGAAATGAAACCTCATGACTCGTCCAACTACACTCGTACACCATCCTGACGACAGCGAATACTCAGAAGCTCTACTGCTCTGCTGGCGCTACGAGGTCCTCTCCTGAAGAAGACTCGGATCCTAAACTGACGAGGTTAACTGAGACCTCCGGGTTAAAGGTAACACAACGACGCTGCCTTGAGGGCTCTCCCTCCGGGACAGGTGTAGGGTGAAGCATCGGTGCTACAGGAGTAGTGAGAAGTGAAACCCACTCGGCAGGAGCACTAAGAGGACTTACGGTCGTGGCGCCCGAGCTACTTGGAGGAGTAACCGATGAAACAAGGGAACTAGAACTGGCTAGAATATAAGGAGTAAATCCCATAGATGCCAGAGCAGTGACAGATCTAGTAGACGCTAAAGCAGTACAGGCACGAGTCAGCTCTCGAGTCAGCTCGTGGATCATAAGATAGCTAACAATGATATAATGAGCAAGATGGCTAGCAACACTATCAGACTCCGGATCAATGATAGGGAAACGGACACAACCATTGTCGTGCAGAGAAGGATTGTAGTAGAAACCTGGGTGGTTCTGCATCCGGATCTCGTTGTAACGAAGCTCGACAAGGACCTCGAATGCAGCAAACTGGACCGCCTGAGAAGCGGTAGAAGCATAACCGCTCCGAGAGATACGATTGTAAGTGGTGGAATCGGAGCTGATGCGCAGAGTAACCATGACATGATACTCATACACTGAGTCAGCTAGACGCTCCCGATACACAAGATAGACTGGATCGTCACCGAGGGGGTACAGCCGACGCCACATGTTACGAAGGAGATGCGGTGACGTGAACGACATCAGCTGCAACTGGCACAGATACGACACCGTTGCCATCTACACTCACAACCATTAGTAGGTTAGCATAAAAATAAAACAAGTGCATGCAATGCAACAACCAGCTACAAATGTTACCGGCACTCAACTAAAACTCGTATCTAATGTCCAGTTAACACGTCATAGTCTAGCGTGGCCTACAGTCAGCATGGCTCTGATACCAAGCGTTGTGGCACCCCGGCTCAGAGCAACCGGTTTACCATGCATTGCCAGCCCAGGGACCATGTCTTCTGGCAACACACAACATCTTGGTACAGAAAATGACCGCTTTATTGATGCTAGCGGATCAAAGTTTATACTACAACTGGTAGCGAGGCCAAGCGGCACACACGGTGTGGCTGAACAATATGTACATTATTTAGTGAACATAAAGGGGCCTCGATCATAACAACTACGTGGTAGCGGAACAATGTCGTAGCGGAACTCCATAGCACAGGGACACCGATGTGGACAGGATCTAGACTCGGACAGCACTCCTTTCCAACGAGACTTTCCTGAAATCTCGCATGACACGCCAGGTCAGTACATTGAATGTACTTGCAAGCTCACAACAAACATAAACATAATGACAAACAATATCATGATACTTAACCAACTATTAATAATGCAACAAAATAGCCCACATGCTGTGATTATGCTCCTGAGAGAAAAATCTCTTGGACTGGCTTACCAATGGTGATCGCTCTTGTAACGCCCCGGATTCAATGCGCCAGGTGTCTGCCAGATATTTGCCGTCGTTGCCATGTCATTTGCTTGCGTGTTGCATTTTGCCATGTCATCATCTGCATTTCATCTGCATGTTTTTCAAAACTTGCATCCGTTCGGGTTCTCCCGGTTCTCTCCGTTGTCCGTTCGGAGTCCGGACCATTCGCGCGTGCCCGTCGCCCCCTCTCAGACCTTGTTTCATGTGCGGGTGTTAAAATTTCTCGGAATGGCCCGAGTCTTGCCAAGCGGCCTTGGTATACCACCGGTAGACCGCCTGTCAAGTTTCGTGCCATTTGGAGGTCGTTTGATACTCCAACGGTTAACTGGGTAACCGCAAAAGCCTCCTTCTCTTTGCAGCCCAACACCCTTCCAAAGTGGCCCAAAACCCATCCAACTCCCCTCCATGCTCTCAGTCGTTCGATCATGATCGTGTGGGCGAAAACCGCTCCTCATTTGGACTCTCATAGCTCCCTCTACCTATAAATATGTGTCTCTCCCCGTCCAAATCGCAGATGAAACCCTAGCCCTCTCCCTCTCAGCCGCCGGACGCGTCCACTGCCCCGCAGCCACCTCACCCCGACCAATCAGAAGACGCCACATCACCCCGCCGCCGCTCTCCTCCAACCGGCGCGCGCCACCTCATCCTCTCTCTCTCCAATCCGCGCTAGGCCCGCCAGGGCCCATCCGAGGCCCGCCCGGGCCGCGCCAGGCCCGAGGCGCCCGCGCTGCGCCTATGGC
>NC_057801.1:528027229-528104323 GCF_018294505.1 Triticum aestivum | reverse complement strand
CCGCCCCGCGCCGGCGTCCCGGCCGCGCCGCCCGGCCGGAGCTGCCGTGCCCTCGCATCGGCCTCGTTGCCGCCGCCGGTGCCCGAGCTCCTAGGCCTCGCCCCGCACCTCCCCGTCGCCGTCCTGCCTCGCCCCGGGCCGGATCCGGTGAGATCCGGCTGGATCCGCCCGTCTCCGGCCATCTCCCTCCTCTCGGCGAGATTCCGGCGAAATCCTCGCTGCGGTTGACTTTTCCCCGAGGTCGAAATTCCACCAAGTCCAGAATATTTTTGTCATTATCATGCCATGTTCATCGCATCGTATATCTGCATCCAGAGCTCTGTTTCGTGCGTGTAATATGTCAAATTGTTCGCCTCAACGTGTACTTCATTTCATTCCATTGCATCATATTCATTTGAGCTCATCTTGATGCCTGAATCATCGTTGCAAGAGTGCTTCATGATGTTAATCTGCTGAAACTGTTATAACATGCTCATTTGTCATTTTTGCCATGATTGATGTGTGCATCCTATGAGGTTGATGTCTACATGTGTTTTGATCTATGCTATGTCTTCTTTACAGAGGTGCTTACCATGTATTTTTGTGATCAATATGGTGACTAGCACAAGCATGCAAACTAGGCATCGTGATGTTACTGATTTTAGTCCCTGTTCTGCTGTTATTTTGATGCCATGTAAACTTGATGCTAGAGAGAGATCCATGCATATTTTGAGATACTTCAGTAAGAGAGTTTTGAACATATGGTTATGCTCTATCCATTCATGCCCCTGTTTGCAATTATGGAGTAGTCTAGCATGTTATTTTCGTGCTCTACTTTTGCTCCAAAATGTTTCCTGGCAGATTGTTTACATGTTATTCAATTTTGCCAAGGTTGCTATAGTTGATCCTTGCATGCTATGAACTTGTTCTTGCCTTGGATTGTTTCATAAACATGTCTTCTTGCTGATTCTATGCTTATCTTGTCATGCAATGACTTGTGGTGAGTGTATCGAGCTTGTTAAGTAGTGTACTTGCTGTTACTGTTTTGCTAGGATGAATCTGTTGTTTCGTGATGCTATATAAACATGTTGCTACTAGTCATTCTATGCATAATCTGGAGATGTTCACTAAATATGTTTTGTTCTACATGTCATGCTCTATCCGCCCATGCCCTTGGTTGCATTTATAACTTGCTGTATCTTGTTCATATCTTGCTCCAAAATTGCTAAATAATGTTGCTGTCAGCCTGTTAACATTAAGTTCAGTGGTTGCCATGTGTTTTGCTAGTGATCCATGTACCCTATGAACTTGCTATTGCCATTCTTAGCTTCATAAACATGTCTTCTTATAGTTGGTTGCCTTGCCATGCCATGTTTTGCTCTGTAGTGAGTTGCACAAGCTCACCAACATGCCTACTTATCGTTGTTCCTGCCATGTATAGTCTGTAATATAACTTGCTATGTTTACATGGGTGCCATCATATTTTCTGATCCTTTTTGGCTCATGGTCAGTAAGGGATTTTTGATCTATGAATTTAGTAGGTTCATGCCATGCCTTTGTTTGCCATGATAAGTTCCTGTAACATGTTGTTTGATACCTCTGAACATTGCAACCTGATGTTATTTTCTGCAAAGTCTGAACTGTTATTATTTGCAATCTTGCCATGTGTGTTTGAGCATGTTCTAGTGATTTCTGGGGTTAGCTCAGTGTTCATGTTTTGTTATGCTTTACCTGTACATCATGCCCATGCCTTTTGTTTTCTTGTTTAGGTCCTGTAGCATGTTGTTTTGATGCTTGCAATATGCCTAGTTGCTGTTTTGGACAGATTGTTGCTATAACTTGTATAGCGTGTGTGTGTTGAACCGTTGCTCCGTTTTGAGTGTTCTCTATATGAAACTTGCTTAGAATTGCATGTAGTTTCATATTATCATGTTGCATCCATGTTTTGAGGTGTTTGATTGATGTTTGTATGCATTTGGCATCAATGAAATGTCTAACTTGTTTTGCTCATATCTTCTAGGTCGTAGCTCCAAATCTAATGAACTTTATATGTAACTTGACTAGAATCTCATGTAGATCATCTTGATTCATCTTAACTTGCTGTTTAACAACTTGAACATAAGGTTTATTCAGATCTGGACCAATTTCGAAATATGCATATGAGGACTTACCGGAATTGTTATATGTTGTTCCCGGCCTCATTTAAACTTGCCTTGAGGTGTTGCTCTTGTATGCATCATCCCTTGCCATGAGTAGCTTCATGTAGTATTGTCATGCATCATACTCGTTTGTGCATCATGTCATGTTCATGTGTGGTGTGTTTACCATGTTATGTGCTTCTTTCGATAGTTCCTGTTTCATTGCGATCGTGAGGATTCGTTCGTCTATGCTTGGTTCGGCTTCATCCGTTCATCTTCTTCATGGACTCGTTCTTCTTCCTTGCGGGATTTCAGGCAAGATGACCGCTACCCTGGATCTCACTACTATCATTGCTATGCTAGTTGTTTTGTTCTATCGCTATGCTGCGCTACCTATCACTTGTTCTTCAAGCCATCCCAAATTGCCATGAACCTCTAACATTTGATACCTTTCCTATGCAAACCGTTGTTTGGCTATGTTACCGCTTTGCTCAGCCCCTCTTATAGTGTTGCTAGTTGCAGGTGAAGTTTAAGATTGCTCCATGGTGGACAGGATTATGTTGGGATATCACAATATCTCTTATATTATTATTAATGCATCTATATACTTGGTAAAGGGTGGAAGACTCGGCCTTATGCCTGGTGTTTTGTTCCACTCTTGCCGCCCTAGTTTCCGTCATACCGGTGTTATGTTCCCGGATTTTGCGTTCCTTACGCGGTTGGGTGATTTATGGGACCCCCTTGACAGTTCGCTTTGAATAAAACTCCTCCAGCAAGGCCCAACCTTGGTTTTACCATTTGCCTCACCACCACCTATACCCTTCCCTTGGGTCGGCCAACCCGAGGGTCATCTTTATTTTAGCCCCACCGGGCCAGTGCTTGTCTAAGTGTTGGTCCGAATTGAGCTGCCTGCGGGGCCACCTCGGGGCAGCTTGAGGGTTGGTTTTACTCGTAGCTAGTCTCATCCGGTGTTGCCCTGAGAACAAGATATGTGCAGCTCCTGTCGGGATTTG
The DNA here is from genome assembly GCF_018294505.1 of Triticum aestivum. Taxonomy (NCBI): domain Eukaryota; kingdom Viridiplantae; phylum Streptophyta; class Magnoliopsida; order Poales; family Poaceae; genus Triticum; species Triticum aestivum. Next base: position 528,101,193 of record NC_057801.1, on the reverse strand, counting down.
TCGGCGCATCGGGCGGCTTTGTTGGTTTTGTTTTACCATTGTCGAAATGTCTTGTAAACCGGGATACTGAGTCTGATCGGGTCTTCCTGGGAGAAGGTATATCCTTCGTTGATCGCGAGAGCTTATCATGGGCTAAGTTGGACACCCCTGCAGGGTATAATCTTTCGAAAGCCGCGCCTGCGGTTATAGGCAGATGGGAATTTGTTAATGTCCGGTTGTAGATAACTTGACACCAGATCCGAATTAAAACGAATCAACCGCGTGTGTAGCCGTGATGGTCTCTTCTCGGCGGAGTCCGGGAAGTGAACACGGTTTCTGGGTTATGTTTGACGTAAGTAGGAGTTCAGGATCACTTCTTGATCATTACTAGTTGACGACCATTCTGCTTGCTCTCTTCTCGCTCTTATTTGCGTATGTTAGCCACCATATATGCTTAGTCGCTGCTGCAGCCTCACCACTTTACCCCTTCCTTTGCCTTTAAGCTTTGCTAGTCTTGATACCGATGGTAATGGGATTGCTGAGTCCTCGTGGCTCATAGTTTACTACAACAACAGTTGCAGGTATAAGTTATGCGATGATCATGACACGAGAGCGATGGTTGCTTGCGTTGAGTTCTTCTTCTGCTTCTTCGATCAGGGTATAGGTTCCAGGTCGGCAGCCTGGGCTAGCAGGGTGGATGTCGTTTGAGTTTCTGTTTGTGTTTCATCCGTAGTCGGATGTTGATCTTATGTATTGTGATGTTGTATTCGTGTGGCATTGTATGCCTCTTGTATGTATCCCCATCTATTATGTAATGTTGATGTAATGATATCCACCTTGCAAAAGTGTTTCAATATGCGGGTCTATCCTTGGTGGGACCTTCGAGTTCCTTTTTGGATAGGGTCGCATATTGGGCGTGTCAGCTCTTGGATCACAAATGTACCAACCTCAAGGTCTTAACTAGAGATATCGCGTGATCTTTTCGGCGATCACAACCACAACCAACACTTGGTCTCAAACAACAAGATGACCTTTCCGCCATCATCAACAGTGCAAAGTTCATAACTTAGTGTGCAAGATTTATTAAACGTTGACCCATGGTGTGACCTACTTTCGAGCGTGTCCATAACTGTGGACTCGCCTATCGATAGATTAATACACTCTGCAGAGGTAGCGCACTGTACCCACACCATGGAACCCATGGCCTCGCACTCCCATTCGGGTGGACCAATGGCGTTCCGACGAAACCCCTCCATTGCCATGACACTCTCCCGGCCACTCCGACTCACTCCCCACTGGGCTAGTCCTGGGTGGCCCCGTGTCTACCAAAGACACAACGACCACCGTCGTGGCCAAAACATAAGCTATCCCACACGGGGACACGGTACCAAATCTCAACAACGGGCACACAAGGTTATGCCGGCTTACCGGGCCAGGGTATGGCACGCCCATAACCTTCCCTCATTGGAGGCACCGACCAGAGGCATGGCAACGGACCGAATAAAGGCCTTCCCATAAAGGCAAATGTGGTTGCACTTGGAAAAACTCGTTTCAGTGGCACCATGACCCGGTCAATGATATATTCAAGTTGAGTTATCATCAGGTTCAACTTAAAATGAAAATAACCGGTGTCAAAGTATGCCATGAAATGCAACACTAACATATGCCTCACATATCAACGGAAATGACTGAGTCAACTATATCCACACCAAGCATCAACAACTCATGACACTTCTCTGGTTAGGATTAATCCTTACTTTAAACAGAATCTTTCTAGCAAATTTATCATTTTTCTCATGCATGAAAAATAACTCCACATAATTATTTATATCTGTCGTGGAATTAACACGTCAGAAGTCCTAGCAAAAGGACTAATTAGTCGTGGAGCATCGCAATGAGATCAGCTTACAGGGGTTAAACCGGAACAAGGGACACGAGAGTTCTATACTAGTTTGGCCCCTTATGATGAAGGTAAAAGCCTACGTCTAGTTGTGATGGAATTATTGGGGTCTCGATGATCAGGGAGCGAATACGCTTTTCCTGAGTCTCGAGTTGTTGTTTCTTGTCCCTGAATCGCCGCCGGGTCGTCCCTTTATATACACAGGTTGACGCCTGACCGGTTCACAGTGTCCCGAGGCCGGCTCATACAAGTGTCTGGCTCGGTCTCTTCCTTTCCCTGTCTTACAATACAAGTTAGACAATTATGGCGGTTTACAACTATGAGCCCTAATCCGCCTTTGAATTCTGGGCCTCTAAGCTTTATCGGTAGAGTGCCATCTTCTTTATCTTTATGGGCTTCAATATGGATGAGTGTGAACTGGCCCCTCCTGGGCGGCTTATACTCAGTAGTTATATCCTCAACATTAGGCCCCAGATTGATTTGAACCTGTTCATGTCAATCTTCCATACTTAGAAAATTCCCTGAACATCTTCTTATGATCCTCGTAAACCGCCATGATATCTTCTCCCTATAAACTTTGTTGAACCGCCGCCACGTCATCTTCAAACACTGCAGTAAATCATCATGATGTCATCTCTGTATAAAAAGATTATAAAGATTTCCTTCCTTTAATTATTTTCCGAAGATCGAGGCGACAACTGCACCCTCTCTTGCCGCTTCAGGCTCCTCGATTCTCGCGCCTGCCGTTTATCCTCTTGCCTTTATAAATAAGACCGGAGGGTCCTTCCATTTTCCCCTTGCCTCTTTGCATCTTCTTCCTCCTCGCGACCCCGAAGAGCTCAAGCATCGCCGCCGCCGTCGACCCTTGAATCTGCATCGACCAGGCTGCTGCATCAACCTGTTTGTACTAGAGATCTTGCGACACTCCTCCGCCGCTACGTGGCCCTGGTAATTACTCCCTTCCTCGGCTTATCAAATCTGCATTAGGGTTTCGAAGTTCTTCGGTGTTCATCAGTGCTCATCTGCTTTCCCCTAGCATCTCCTTGAATCTAGCTAAGCCGGCAACTTCCTCAGGTGGTCGAAGCCGTAGTTTGAATCTGTCCATAGTATCTCGTTGTTCCTGGATACATCCCATCTGGATAGTTAGTGTTCTACCATCGCCATTTTTAGGTCTCGGAAAATGTTCTTTACTAAGCCACGGTAGATCCAAAATTACAATGCCATCTGGTGAAACCTGTTTCTTCAACACTTAGTAAAATTTCAGATGTGCTTCTTCCGTTTGTTGGCGGTTTAACCTTTAGAAAATCACAACCTGCCAGGTACCATTAGCCCTTCCATAAACTGCCACTGCAACTTAAGCATCGATATCCGGCTTATAGTACATATACGTATTAAATCTGCCGGTTTAGCACCAGTTTGTGCACATCAATCTTAAACCGTGAACCGGCTTTTGCACTTCCTTTACAGCTTGTCTTTCAAAAATGGCCAAGCAATTCGCCTCCTGCAACTGGGTTCCTTCCCGGATCACAGAGACACAACTCAATGGGTATGTTCTGACTGGCGCTTTGGCCAAGAAGGAAGTTGTTCATTGGCGGGTTCCTGGCCCTGAGTGCCCTCCTGAACCTCAAGATGGAGAAGTGGTGGTATTCATGCAGCATCTAGACCGGGGATTTAGCCCTGCCGGATCAAAGTTTTTCTGGGATGTACTTGCTAGCTACCAACTCCATCCACCAGATATTGGACCGAATTATGTGTCCAACATATGTAATTTCCAAGTATTATGTGAAGTTTACCTTCAAGAAGAACCATCTGTTGAGCTCTTCCGGGAATTTTTCCATCTAAACCGCCGAACTGAATTCTCTGACGGCCCCAACACTAAACTTGGTGGAGTGTCGATCCAGAAGAGGAAAGAAGTTGATTTTCCTCATGCCAAACATCATAGAAACCCCAAAGACTGGAACCAAACATGGTTTTATTGTCAGAACACTGCACCTGGAGAAGAAAACCCTTAGTCGGGTTACCGTGCTCACCGGCTCAGCAATGGCCATCCACTGCCTCAACAGCTCACTGCCAAATAATGACAGACTTATGCTCCTCAACTTGCCAAGCTCCGGGCCTTCCTAGCAAACAGCTTAACCGGCATTGACCTTGTTTGTTGCTAGGTTTCATGGGGTATTCTGCCCTTAAGCCGCCGCACCAGGTTGATGCATGAGTATACCGGGGACATCAAGGACCCTCAACGGCACCATGAAATAGAGATCACTGACGATGAAGTCACTAAAGCTGTTAAGAAGATGCTAGATGAACCGATCGCTGAATGCAGCAAAACTGGGTTGCGTCCTTTTAATGCCTCCAACAAACCGTCAGCGGTAACAATTTTATCCTTCTGCCTTTTTTGATCCATCTCTGCTTTAACACTGTTCTGATAATCCTTTGTTTATTCTGACAGGCCAAAGATCCTTTCTGGAAGAGGAAAACTCGGGACAAACCGCCAAAAACTCAAGACAAACCAGCGAGGACTGGTCGTGCCAAGAGCAAGGCCATCAAAAAGTCAGCCAAGAAGAAAACAACCTAGTCCTATGATCTGCCCGAAGACGTTGATTCGGAACAAGAGGTATAACTTGACTCCCTTGGCTCATTTTTCATACATCTTATTGACAATGACCATTACCAGGATGATGCGGAGGCGAGCCGTGCTGACAATGTAGAGGTAATCTCCCTTTCCTCCACCTCCGATCTTGTGCCAGTAAGAAAAACCCGTCGCACAGTTCAGAAAGTGAAGTGTTCACATCCTTTCACTCCTTTGGATCCACAACATCCTGAAGCTCGACGTACAACCCGACATACTGGCCAGCAAGTCACTTCTTCCGGTTTACCAGATACTCCCCTCCGAAAGCGCCGTGCAGAGGTCTCTTATAATTCTATCAAGTCTTATCCCTTGGAGGGTTACTTTCGATACCCTCTTAATCCGTCTGACTCAAATTATCAGGCCACTTCCAACTCATCCTCTGGCATTTCATCAACCACGCAAATGTCTACCCTCAAGACCGTCCCTGGGTAAGTATTAAAATGTTTAACTTTTTCTTCTTGCATCGGTTTACCATATTAATCCTCTATGTGCCATTTTGCTGTGCCAAAGCCCGATTGAGCAAGAAGGCAAAGAAAACTGCTCCCACTGATGAGGTTGAACCGGACAGGACCTCAGAAGATGCTGGCGAAAATATTGATCTCGTCATGGACGACCCTATGCCGCAAGGCCAAGCCACTAATGTTGACCCGCCCGAAGTTAACCCGACGAGCCCTCATATCAATCCACCAAGCCCATAAGCTAATCCTCCAAGTCCGACTATTGATCTGCCAAGCCCTACCAAAGCCTCAGACGAACCAGTGAGCCCAAATGCAGCAACTGATGATGTTGTGATTACTGGGATTGGCCATACTTCTCCTGGTAACCCTGTCACTTTGGCAAAGCACAGTGCCAAAGTGGAAGTTGCTGCTGAAGAGAAAGGCAAGTGGAAAGCTGATGTATCAAGTTATGCTCATCTCCCCACTCAGGAACTTCTTCTGGATAATTAAACCGCCTATACACCAGCCGTGACTATGAGGCCGGTTTGGTCAACTTGGTGAAGGAGCGTTATGAGGTAACTTCCAAGGACTTCATGAATTGTCTTTGCACTATGTACATCTACTCCATTGAAGCCCCCAAGGGCCGGTTTATCTTTTCAAGATAAACCGGACTTTCTATTTCAAACTTTGTCCTTTGTTGAAGTCCTTTACCTTTGAATTTTCTCACCAATTACGCATTAGCCCCCAAGTGCCAAGATTAAAACTTGTATTGAGTCTTGGGACTTAACATGATAGGCAAAATGAAAAGCAATCCGCATTAGCCCCCAAGTGCCAAGTATATAACTTGTTATGTGCTTGGGACGTTGAGAAAAAAGTTTAACATCTTTATCATCTGTCTTGTGCAGGCTGACTTGAACATCAGAGATTCCCAGATTGCTGATCTTCAAGAAAATATTAAGTCCCAGCAGGCAGAAACCTCCAAAGCAAAGGATGAACTGAAGGGCGCTTTGACTGCCATGAAACAATTGAAGGATGGTTTCAAAAGTGAGCGGGTGAATTGGGAAACCGAAAAAGTAGCTCTCTTAAAGCGGGCTAAAGATGCCGAAGCAGCACTTAAACCGGTGGCTGAGGAGCTAACAGGGCTGAAGCAGCAAGTCAATGCATGACTTCGGCAATATTTGGTAAGCATCTTTTGTCCAGACCTTCCTTAAACATTGTTGAAGTTGCCGGTTTAACAGTAACTTCTTAAACTGTTTTTGCAGGTAGCCGTGTTGCTCATCTAGGCTCTAACATGCGGATGAAGTTGAAGGAAGCCTATACTTTGATAGAACAATTGTATACTGGTGCTCAACGAGTCATCTGTGCATCTTCCTTCAACAAGCCGACACCAATCTTGATCAAGGACACATTGACCAAACTGTCTATGACCCCAGCCCAGATAGAAGAGGTAAAGTGATCTGCTACAAGAGCTGGCGCTTTAACCGCATTAACGCATGCCAAAGCGTGGATTGCTGACCTTGATCCGGCAGACATCACCAGAGGCTATCCCGGTCAACAAGAAGATGGATCCGACTTTGATAATGAAGCTCTGAAAATCTTGGCAAAAGAGATGCGCCCACTGGCAAGCCAACTGGCTGAGGAGCTCGACTTGTCTGTCTACCGGTCCAGCTATGACGCAGATGGCAAACGGGTTGACGCAGCTGTGAAGGAAGCTCAGAATTTAATCCCTCCAATCCGTAAGCACACTTATGCTCCTGACATTGAACCGTCCAATCTTATAGGCGACGAAGCTGTATTTCAGGCCTTAACCAGGATTGATTGGCCCACCCTTGACTTCCATCCACTGGGTGAAGAGGAGGAAGTTGAACCGGCGCGAGATGATCCTTCAACGTCACGTCAGCCTGGTGCTAAATCATAATCCGCCGGCCGGTTTGAGTTTACGCGTTGTGAGCAACAAACAATTATTCTTTTGGGCATCAAAGCGCCTTGTAATAAGCTAGGTGAAATACTTTGATTTTGTGCCATCGTGCAATGCTACTTGATAGTGTAATCCGGCCTGATGTTGCTATGCTTTGCTTTATTTGCCTTGGTATTCCGTATAAGTCCTGCTTTTTGCATGTTAAACACTTAGACAAGTCCTGGCGGTTTACCGCAGGATGGGTTATGATACCCAATACAGAAACAGAATCCTAATAACCAAGGTTATAAAGTAATAAAATATGAATCATATCATACCTGTGATATTAAATCACTTTTGTTGGTCCACCACCTCGTTTATTGAGGGTGAAAACCCAAACTTTGGGTGTTGGAAGATACCCACCACATTGTGCTGGTGCGTAATAAGCCATACCGGGTATCGATAAACACTGGATGATCATTCTGGCGACTTATAGTCAATGCCAGACCGGATTGAAAGATGCCAGTTCACAATTGATTATGTGCTTAACAACTGATAACTGTAAGCCACACCGGGTTAAGAAACACCGGGTTGAGATGAAGACATATAGTCTGGCCGGGTCAAGAGATGCCAGTTTACCTTAAAACTTTATCAATATAGATAAAACTTGCAAAAAACAAAAGCAAATAAAACTTGTAGTCGAGGCTTTTCAAGGGCTGCCAGGCCCAAATTCGAGGCTTTTTGTGGGCTGCCAGGCCGCTGAGTTAAACCATTTGACAAAGCCTTTTAAGATGGGCCTCCAACTAACCAAGCGTCATTTTAACTTTGATAAGTTTAGGGTCTCAATGAGAGTAACTTGTCAAACATTCAGCGGGTCATGCCAAGATTACCTGGATAGGAGTGGCTTACTTGATGAAGGCAGGTTAACCCAGGGTTTTAGGTGAATACACCAGGCTTCCAAGCCGTGGGTCGATACCCAATTACAAGGGTCCTTTCAAACTCTTTGTTACTTTACACAAAGAGCCCCCAAGTAATTTTGTGAGCTGTGCTCAATGGGTGCCTATGTTTGAGTTGTGTTGTTAGCAACAATACTCTCTTTGGCCCCTTGGGTGTGAAGCTCCCAAGCTATATTGTGCCATGATAGCCGGTTTAATGGACAAAACAGGGCATGTAAGCTGAAGCCCCCTTGTAACACATGAGTAGGTAGTTCCCTCTCAGAAAATGTATGCTGGAAGTGTAGGTTCAGTCTGATGGCTCTCTCCATGAATGAAGAGGAGGTGGAGGGGTATTTATAGCCTCCACACAAAATCTAACCGTTACACACAATCTACCAAACTCGATGGGACCGAATCGTTAAACTCGGTCAGACCGATTTAGCAAATAATGTGACCATTAGGATTTTCGGTGGGACCGAAATGCAACTCGGTGAGACCGATTCGGTTAAGGTTAGGGCATAACTTAATCTCGGTAAGACCGATTACACAAACTCGGTGAGACCGATTTTGGTAATAAGCTTTCCAGAGAGTTGGTCAGGCAAACTCGGTGGGACCGATTACTCAAACTCGGTGAGACCGATTGTCGGAGTAATGGGCCACGGGTAGGCTAACCCGAGTCCCAGAACCTTTCAAGACATCGGGGCAGGCTGCGCCCCGCGAGTCCAAGAGGCGACTCCAAGATAAGCCGAGTCCCAGAGGCGACTCCCAGTTAAGACGAGTCCCAGAGGAGACTCCCAGTTAAGCCGAGTCCAGAGGTGACTCCAAGATAAGCCGAGTCCCAGAGGCGACTCCAAGATATGCCGACTTCTGGCGCGCGACTTCCGAAGAGGCCGGCTACAGGGAGTCGGCCTGCGACTCCAACCACCTTGTTAATTAAGGGCGGGCATGGCCACAGTGCGCCGTACCGACGGAGATCTCCGTCCGGCGCGGCACTGTTGCCATGTCGGCCCTGACATCAGCCCTCGGGGGCGGAGCACTGTGCCCACGATGGCCTGTCTGTACGACCCAGAGACGGCGGGGCCTACCACTCAGCGCGAGTACTAAAGACGGCAAGAGTGCCACAAGACGGACCCGTTGGGAGTCGGCCCCCGGGAGTCGGCCGGCCCCTCCCACGAGCCCCACACGCCATTAACCGGACACAATAGGGGAATGGCAACAGTCATCGCCCGTCAGGCGGTGGCACTGTTGCCATGACCCCATGACCAAGCTAGCATCATTAGAAGCATGGCTATAGTAATCTGTAGCCGGCAAGACCGGCCCGCGGCGGACACGGGCTGTCGGCCCCGTACCAGGAAAGTCGGCGGGACCCACCAGTCTACGGGCCCCAGTAGTCGGCGGAGAAGACGGTGGCCTGAGAGATAGACGGCTGAGACCTACTCCCAGCCGGTTTTATCATTGTACCCCTGGCGGGTAGGCCTATATAAACCCCCCAGGGCACCCATGCAAAGGGTTCGAATCCATTAGCACTAGACAGACCATATATGAAGGAGAGAGCTAGCCTTGCCTTCTCCTACCTCCAGAAATAGCTCAAGGAGCAACCTTGTACTCACTTTGCCTTAGTGATCATGCGGAGACCCCGCAGAGCACCAGTAGGGGTGTTATCTCCACGGAGAGCCCCGAAGCTGGGTAAGATCCGCCGGCGTCCATGTCTTCGCCTCATCCCGTTTCCAGGCACCGACGACGTTCTACTCGCCCCCACCATGATAAGCCATCCTTTGGCATATGTCGCACCCAACCCCCGACATTTGGCGCCCAGCATGGGGCGAGGTGCACCGTCGTCCAGAGATCTGTTCTGGACGGGAACCCTTTTCCTCCCTAGCGAGCGCAGCCGGCCAGGCTCGCCAGACGGAGTCTGCATCGACGCGCTGCACGGCACCGAGGCGGCCTGCGCAGCCAGCTACCGCGCCGAACTTGTCGGCAAGGTTCGCCTCTCCGACGAGCCTGCATCCAACACAGGCACGAGCGGCCCCGAGAACCTCCTCGCGGGCCTCCTCGACCAATTCCACATCACTGGCGAGCCTGCCGTGGACTTGGAGTCCGTAGGCTCCACCAACCCGATGTTGGTCGACTCCGACGCCGCGTCGCTCGACGCGTTCCCCACCAATGTGGTGGTCTACGACGAGCCACTCCCTCACGAGGAGAGCGGCGGAAGCGCCGTCACGGAGGTGCTTGTCATCAGTCATGATGATCATTCCGGTGAGGGAGCTCATGACCCACTCGACGCGGCTCTGCAAGACCTGACTGCGCCTATCCCAGAAGACGCAGACGCCGAGAAGATGGAGACATGCCGCCTTCAGATCATCGAAGGCGCCAGGAAGCTGGCAAGCATGAGGCGCTTGTCAGAAGCCTACCAGCGCGAGATGGATCGCGCTGTGGGCGGCTCGCCGGCTCCAACTAGGCCTAGCCGCCTAGGCGCGGTCCGACAGCGCGACGCGACCATCACTAACCTGTTCGGGGCAAATCGCCCCGTGTATGCCACGCCAGTGGAGAACATCCGCGCCACCCAGGCGGCGACTGACGAGCTGAAGAACTTTGAAGGCGAAGAGCGCCTCATGATGACGAAGCGAGTCCAGCAGCTCCTCGACGCGGCTGCCGCGCAGAATGCAGCCGGCGGCCGCACGGAGGCGCCGCGGCAACCAAACGACGACCTGCCTCCCCGCCGAGATCTAGGCGCGACGTCTCGGACGCCGACTGGCGGAGTCCATGGAAGAAAAGACAAAGAGCCGGCTGTCAGCCACAGTCGGACTCGCATCACCATCAAGCGCGACCAAGACGGCCGCCCAAGAGCAGTGGAACGGCAGGGCGACTATCTGCCTCCCCCACTGCGAAGAGAAAGACGAGTTTCCCCACCACCTGTTGAGCATCCGACTCTCGGTGGCCGCCTTGGCTGCCGAGAGGGAGTCGGGGAGAATGACGCCCGCCACCGGATCGACCGACTCCACCGATCCTTGGCGCTGGAAGAAGAAGACGAGTTGGGTCCGCCATGCTTCGGACCCCGCATCCGAGATGAGCCTTTTCCCAAAGGGTTCACACTCCCCCAAGACACACCTAAGTATACCGGCTCCGGGAAGCCGGAAGACTGACTAGTTGGCTACTCCACGGCCGTCAGCATAGCGAACGGCAACAAGCGCGTTGCCGTGAAATATGTTCCACTCATGCTCCAGGGCACGGCCCGGACATGGTTGAACAGCCTGAAGCATCGCAACATCAACAGCTAGGTCGAATTCACCGAGGCCTTCATCTGCAACTTCACGAACACGTACAAGCGACCTCCCAAGCCTCGCCAGCTTTCCTTGTGCGTGCAAGGCCCCGACGAATCAACACGCGACTACCTCACGCGCTGGGCCGAGCTTCGGAACTCCTGCGAGGGCGTGCACGAGGTGCAAGCTATCGAATACTTCACCACCGGGTGCAGAGAAGGCACCCTCCTCAAGCACAAGCTCCTCTGCGACGAGCCGGAGACCCTCGACGAGCTGCTCATCATAGCAGACAAGTACGCCACAGCCGACTCCTCCATGAAGACGGAGATTCAAGTTAATGCGACTGGCAAAGTGGCCCCTCAGGCTCCCCAAAATCCGGCTAGAGACGCTAGTCGGCGACAACAACAGAACGACAACAAGCGCAAGGCCCCACAGCCGACTTCCAGCAGTCGGCAGGTTGCGACAGTCGAAGATCACCAAGCGACAGAAAGGCGGCAAGTCCAACTGGTTGCCGGCCTTCTCTTACAAGCAGACTCTGGATGGTCCCTGCAAGTTCCACAGCGGCGCGAAGCCGTCAAACCACACCACCCGAAAGTGCCACTGGCTCACCAAAATCGCCAAGGGAGACGGCCTCCTTCCTCCTCCGCCTGCTGGGCCGCCGCCTCCACTGCCGCCCCAGCAGCCGGCTACCAGGCCAGTCGGCGCAGTACGAGATGAGTACCCAGAAGAGCACGGAGCCTATGTGGTGTTCACTAGTGTGGCTGATGATCGACGCAGCAGGCGGCTGCAGCAGCAAGAAGTAAATGCAGTGGCATCAGAAGCCTCCGAGTTTATGCATTTGTCCGAGAAGCCTATCAGTTGGAGCAGAGCTGATCACCCAGAGGTGATGCCGAATCCAGGCTCCTACACCCTGGTTTTGAGTGCCACGTTGGCCACAGATAGGTGGGCCGCTCGCTTCTCGCGAGTGCTGATAGACGGAGGTAGTAGCATCAACATCCTATACAAGGATACCATGGAGAAGTTAGGGATCAAGCAAAGACAGCTGCAGAGCAGCCGAACTGTGTTCCACGGCATTGTACCTGGCCTTTCCTGCTCACCAATCGGCAAGATACTGATAGACGTCCTCTTCGGAGACAAAGATCATTTCTGCCGAGAGCCAGTTTGGTTTGAGGTGGTGGACCTCGAAAGCCCATACCATGCGCTGCTTGGCCGACCTGCTTTGGCCAAGTTCATGGCGGTCCCCCACTACGCCTACCTCAAGATGAAGATGCCGAGTTCCAAGGGGATTCTGACCATAGCCGGCAACTACAGGAAGTCGTCCGCTTGCGCGGCTGAGAGCAGTCGGCTGGCCGAGTCCCTGGTAATCGCAGCTGAGAAGCAGCTCCTTTATTGGGTCGTGGCGATGGTCGGAAAGCAGCCAGAGATGTCGCCCGACCCCAAGGAGTCGGAAGCTGAGGGTTCGTTCAAGCCGGCCAAAGAAACCAAGAAGATACCCTTGGACCCGGAGCACCCAGAGAGGTACGTTGTCATAGGTGCAAACCTTGACAGCAAATAGGAAGGCAAGCTCGTCGATTTCCTCCTGAGAATCGAGACATCTTTGCATGGTCCCCTAAAGACATGCCAGGTGTACCGACGGAATTCGCCGAGCACAAGTTACATGTCCGACCTGATGTGAAGCCCGTCAGGCAACCTTTGCGCCGCCTGTCAGAAGAGAAGAGAAGAGTCGTTGGAGAAGAGATAGCCCGGCTCCTGGCGGCCGGCTTCATTATGGAGGTGTTTTTTCCAGAGTGGTTGGCAAACCCGGTCTTGGTGCTGAAGAAGAACAAGCAGTGGCGGATGTGTATTGACTACAGAAGCCTCAACAAAGCATGCCCCAAGGACCCATTTGCTCTGCCAAGAATTGATCAGGTGATAGACTCCACAGCCAGATGCGAGCTGTTGAGCTTCTTAGATGCATACTCAGGATATCACCAGATCAAACTAAGCCCGGCAGACAGACTGAAGACCGCCTTCATCACGCCGTTTGGAGCCTTCTACTACCTGACCATGATGTTTGGCTTAAGGAATGCTGGCGCCACCTTTCAGCGTTGCATGCAGAAGTGCCTCCTCAAGCAACTCGGCAGAAACGCCCACGTCTACGTGGATGATGTAGTGGTGAAGACGGAAAAGCGTGGCACGCTGATGGAAGACCTCAAAGAGACCTTTGAGAACCTGCGCTGATTCCAGATCAAGCTCAAACCTGAGAAGTGCATCTTTGGAGTACCAGTCGGCTAACTCCTTGGCTTCCTGGTCTCTGAACGTGGCATAGAGTGCAACCCTGTGAAGATCAAGGCCATCGAGAGGATGGAGGTACCCAGCCGACTGTTAGACGTACAAAAGTTCACCGGCTGTTTGGCGTCAATCAGCCGATTCATCAGTCCGCTGGGCGAGAAGGCCCTCCCTTTGTACCAACTGATGAAGAAGACCACCTTTTTCGAGTGGAACCACAAGGCGGATGAAGGATTCCTCCAGTTGAAGAAGATGTTGACTACTCCCCCTGTGCTGGCGGCTCTGACTCCTAAAGAGCCCATGCTCCTATACATTGCCGCCACCAGCTGGGTAGTCAGCACAATCATTATAGTCTAATGCAAGGAGGAAGGCAAGGTGCTCCCTGTCCAGAGACCGGTATATTACCTGAGCGAGGTACTGTCGACCTCCAAGCAGAACTACCCTCACTACCAGAAGATGTGCTACGGCGTGCACTTCGCCGCCAAGAAGTTGAAGCTTTACTTTCAAGATCATCCAATTATGGTGGTTTGCACAGCCCCACTGGCCGAGATCATTGGGAGCCGAGATGCTTCTGGCCGAGTGGCCAAGTGGGCCATAGAGTTGGCTCCCTACACCATCTACTACCAGCCCCGCACCGCCATCAAGTCGCAAGCACTCGCCAATTTCCTCGTCGACTGGGCCGAGACCCAGTACCTGCCGCCAGCGCCCGACTCCACCCATTGGCGGATGCATTTTGACGGCTCCAAGATGCGCACCGGCTTGGCAGTCGGCGTTGTCCTCACCTCCCCTAAAGGCGACAAGCTCAAGTATGTGCTGCAGATCCACTTCGCCGCCTCCAACAACGTCGCCGAATACGAGGCGCTCATTCATGGGCTATGGCTTGCCAAAGAACTCAGCATTCGCCGGATCCTGTGCTATGGCGACTCCGATTTGGTTGTCCAGCAGTCATCTGGCGACTGGGACGCCAAAGATGCAAACATGGCGAGCTACCGCTTCCTCGTGCAGCAACTCAGCGGATACTTCAAAGGGTGCGAGTTCCTTCACGTGCACAAAAATAACAACGACCAAGCAGATGCCTTGGCACGAGTCAGCTCCACCCGCCAAGCGATACCATCCGGCGTCGCTCTTCAGCGCCTCCTCAAGCCGTCAATCAAGCCTTCACCAGAATCAGACTCCATCTTTGTGCCGGCTCCCCCCGAAGAAGTCGGATCTGACTCAAGAGCCCCAGCAGACGGCTCCAAGAAAATCGCAGTCGAAGCCGGCCCGGGGACTTTGGAACCCGGCCCGGGGACTGCGGCAACCGGCTCGAAGACTCCAGAACTCGGCCCAAAGACTGCGCCAGTCGGCCCAGGGACTGCGCCAGTCGGCCCGGGGACTTTGTCAATCCAGCAAGCGGCTGCAGACTCCAGCCCGCCGCCTCCCAGCCCAGCCGCCCTTGTCCAAGTCGCAGTGGTGGCGATTGAAGAAATAGCAGCACCCTCATGGGCGCAACCCATACTCAAGTTTCTAGTGAATAAAGAGCTGCCAACTAATGAAATCTTGGCTCGGCAAGTGCAACGCCGAGCGGCAGCCTACACCATAATCAACAGAGAGCTGGTCAGGCGCAGCATCACCGGTGTCTACCAGCGCTGCATTGAGCCAGAGCAAGGCCAAGCAATTCTCAGAGACATCCATCAAGGCGAGTGCGGCCACCATGCGGCTTCAAGAGCACTCGTCGCCAAAGCCTTTCGGCACGGCTTCTTCTGGCCAACTGCCCTGGAAGAGGCCAAGGAATTAGTCCAAAAATGAAAGGGGTGCTAGAAGTTCCGCTCCAAGCCGCTTCAGCCGGCTTCTGCACTGAAGACAATCCCCATCGCCTGGCCCTTTGCAGTTTGGGGCCTGGATATGGTGGGACCATTCAAGACGGCCCGAGGCGGCCTAACTCACTTACTCGTCGCAGTGGACAAGTTCACCAAGTGGATAGAAGCAAAGCGCATCAAGAAGTTGAACAGTCCGACTGCAGTGACTTTCATCGCCGACATCACGGTTCGGTACGGCATACCGCACAACATCATCACCGACAATGGCACCAATTTTGCCAAAGGCGCGTTGGCCCATTTCTGCGCGACGCAGGGCATCCGACTGGACTTAGCGTCTGTTGCCCACCCGCAGTCAAACGGCCAGGTAAAGCAAGCAAACGGCCTCATCCTGTCCGGCATCAAGCCTCGACTGGTCGAACCACTTGAGTGTTCGGCCGGCTGTTGGCTTGAGGAGCTGCCAGCCATCCTCTGGAGTCTGCGCATGACTCCAAACAAGTCAACCGGCTTCACGCCTTTCTTTCTCATCTATGGTGCCGAAGCCGTCATCCCGACGGACATATAGTTTGACTCTCCGTGAGTCACCATGTACACCGAGGAGGAAGCAGAAGAAGCACGCCAAGACGGCATCGATCTGCTGGAAGAGGGCCGGCTGTTGGCACTCAGCCGGTCCGGCATCTACCAGTAGAGCCTACGCCGATACTACAACAGAAAGGTCAGGCTGAGATCCTTCCAAGAGGGCGACCTTGTGCTCCGACTGATCCAGCGAACAACCGGCCAGCACAAGTTGTCGGCGCCTTGGGAAGGCACCTTCATCATCAGCAAAGTGTTGTGCAACGACTCCTACTACCTAATCGACGCCGAGAAGCCCCGAGCACGCAAGAGGGATGACTTTGGCAAAGAGTCGGAACGGCCATGTAATGCAAATCTTCTCCAAAGATTTTACAGTTGATGCAGTATGTACCATGCTATCCTTTGTATTAAAGTACCGAGACTTCGGGCCCCCCGAGACGAGCTCGGGGACTGCCCTTTTTGTTATCTGTATGATAAGAGTTATGCCTTTGAGTATGCTATTCTTTACTATGCCGCTTGGCCCCGGGTTCGACTAGTCGGCCCGGGGACTCGCCACCTTGCACTATGAAATGCTTCCTGCAGTCGGACAAGTAGTGTGCGGGGCTTAAGCCGTCTCCTGTCAGAAGCCGCAGTTCGCAGAGCGACTGTTGGTGGGCAGTGAGTAAGGAAGAATGGGCGCCCACATGAAAAATGGCTAAGGACTCAAAGCATAAACATAGCTCAAGCCGGTTTCCAGCCTCTCTTCGCAAAGCCGACTCTGGAGTAGTCGGCTTGCCACTTTCTATCCAACTTGTTAAAAAAACTCTAAGGCCAAGTACTTGCCTTCCCTAAGGTAGCCAAGCATTTGACCCAGCGGCAGTCCGCAAAGCGGTTGTCCGTCTAGCAAGGCGGCGACTGAGGGAAGGCGGCAAAGGAAAAAGCCAAAAGAGCGATGAACAAGGAAAGATAGATTTCGGATAGATATTTACATAACATAGGCCCTCGGCCAAGTTCAAAATACACCCCGCGGGTGGAATTGTGCAAATTAACAGGTTTTTTCAGAAGACTACTAAAGCAGATAAAAAGACGGCAGCCTAAGAAGCGGCAGATGGGTTCAGAGGGTCGGAGGAGACGGCGGTATCAGGCGCCGGAGCGGTCGGCTGGGCAGTCTCGGCTTGATCGCCTCTAGTGGCAGCCGGCTCGGTCGGACGCGGCTCGTTGCTAGAGGCGCGGTCGAGCTGAGGCTGGTCGCCAGCTCCATCTTCTGGCGCCTCCGTCTCGCCTCCGTCCTCCGCCTCGCCTTTCTCCTCGGTGCTGGAGCCGATCACCTCCGCCGAGTCCTTGTCGTAGTCCGGGTTCATCCCGAACCACTCCGGCGGCACCTCCTCACCGTTTGCGGCCAGCTCAGGTCCGAAGACCCTGGTGTCTGTGTAATCGGCAATCGCCGCCGCACGCTCGACGAGGGCGCTTTCCACACCCACCAGCTCTGCCTGGGCCTCTGACCGGAATGCGGCCAGCCGGTCCAGGTCCAGCCCCGGATACCAAGCCTTGACGAATTCCAAGGCCCGGCATGCTCCATCCCGGGCCAAGGAACCCTTCCAAGCCTCAAGACGGCCAGCTGCGACCTCCAGCCAGTCGGCAGTCTGACTGGGAGTGCGCAGAGCTGGCATGTCTAGCCACAGGGCGACAATCGCCTGGGCCCCGGCATGTTGAAGCCGGCGCAGCAACTGATGGGCCGGCCGCAGACGAGTCTCAATGCTCTGGAGCTGCTCGTCGATGGTCGGGGGGAATTGGCGGCGATCTCTGCACCATTTTCCCTCTGCGCACTCGGCGATTGTCCGCCTGCGACTGGCCAGGGAAGAAGTCTGCCAAACAACAAAGAAGCAAGAGAAAGAGTCAGGAGTCGGCCTGACTTACAGTCGGCGGCTCAAAGAAAGAAAGCAAAGAAACTCTCCGTCGACGATGTCTTCGATCTCATGGAAGCCGGAGGTCAGGATCGCCTCCTTGTCGGTCCAGGAGGAGCGCTCGCTCTCGAACTTGGCCAGGAGAGCAATCTCTCTCTTCTCCGCCTCGTCCTGCGCCTTCTTGAGCAGTTCCTTCTGCTCCGCCAGCTGCGCGGCCAGCAGGTCGCGCTCTGTGGCGAGCTTGCTACACTCCTCCTCCTTGGCGCGTAGGGCAGTGCTGACTTCGCCCAACCATTCCTGAAGAGCGGCATTGGCCTCTGAAGAACAAAGAGAAAGGACGTTAAGTCGTCAACAAATAAGGTCGCCGGGAAGATTCGGCCCGACTGCTCAGCAGTTGGCCCGAATCTCGGGGACTACAGCCCACGGGTGTGCAAGCGAGCCCCCACAAAAAAGAGAAAGGACTCACTCCGGCTCTGCGACAAGTCGGCAGTACGCTTCCCCAGCTGCTCAACATTGTAGTTGAAGACAGTGACGCGGAGGTTGTGATACTCCTGTGATAAACAATCAGACAAAGGTGAATATCTGGAACTTGCCAGATGGAGTACCGGGCCGCCTGCTCAGCAGCCGGCCTGAAACTCGGGGACTACACCCAGTGGGTGCGCTAGCGCGCCCCATAGAGAAGAACGAGAAAAAAACAAAGTCAAAGGAAAAAGCATACCCGAATAGCTGCTCGCGACGCCATATGTGCCTTGGTGCAGCTCTGGATGGCCTCGCCCTCAGCCCGCAGCTTCGCCTGGACGTCCAGGAGCGCCTGGTTCAGCGGACCGTCGCCGCCTCCTTGCACCCACCCAGTAGGCGCGGCGCTTGGCGCCTCGGCATCTGGGATGGCCGAGCTGGCGGCGCTGGCCTCCAAGGGGCATGGGGCCGAAGTCGCCTTGTTAAGGCGGCGGCACGCTGGTGAGGCGACTTGAAGGAGCAGCCTCGCCACCGCCACGTCTTCAGTCGGCAGCACTGGCGGGCCTGCCGGCTGCTTACCATGCGCACTCCCTGACGGCGGCGGAGGCGGAGGTGGCGGCATGGCCGTGCCCGACGCGGAGGCCTCGCCTCCATGCTTCTCCACGATGGGGTTCTCCCAGCCGGCTTCTCCAGTCTGCCCCGTGAACTCCGGAGGCGGCGGCGCGGAGTTCAGCGGGATGACGAGCAACGCCGACTGGCGCTGCGTGGTCTCCTCAGCTCATCGTCTTGCTGCGACAGCAGCTTCGGCCTCCTCTAGTTTCTTCTCGGCGGAGGCCGCCGCTTTCTCGGCCTCCGCCTTCTCCAGGCGGTCGGCCTCCTCCTCGTCGCGCTTCTCCCGCGCGTTTTGCTCCGTCGCCTCCCGAAGATCGGCGGCGGGGTCAATCCGCCGAGTGTTGGCGGACGTGTCGGCCGACCCCATGACGGAGGGGACAGCGATCCTCTCAAGGGAAAGGGGGGCCCTGAAGCAAAGGAGTATAAAACACTCGGAAAAGATTCATCAAAAGAAAACAAGATGAAGGCAGAGAACACTTACGCAGAGACTAGCGGCGGCTTCTTCACTTCCTTGCGGAAGCGGTTGGCCTTCGCGACCGCCTCCTCCCGCTTGGTCGCGGCCGCCGCCCCCTTGAACTTCTTCGGCCGGCCGCCGAGCGAACTCGGCCCAGCCCGGCGCTTCTTCGCGCTGACTTGACCGGCCAAGCCGGCGGAGGAACTCGCGCCTGGATGGCCGGCTCTCGATTGGTGGCGTGGGGTGACATCCCCTTCGGCGTCGTCTTCTGGCCAGTCGGCGAAGGTGGCCAAGGGCCTAAAGCCGCCTTCCGCTCCTCCTCCTCCGCCTTCGGCGTCGGCCTCCATCACCGCCGCCCCCAATTTGGGGTCGTCGACGTCGCTCTCCGCTAGGTCGGGGACGAACTCGCGGGGCGGTCCCGTGGCGCCGGCTGCAGGCTAGATGAGGGGGTTCTGACTCGAAGAAACCAAGAGGATCAGAAGTCGGATTCGGCTACAAAGAAAAACAGAAGAACAAAATATACAACTTACCACTAACAGTGGGTTGGCGCGCGAGTACGGCTCTTTGCCGAACTGCCAGTCCGCCGCGAGCTCGCTGTTTGCGATGTGGTTCACCATGTTCGCCACCTCCGCGTGGGGCATGTCCCTGCTGCATATTCGGCTCGGGTCCCGGTGGTTGCTCATCTAACAGATCAGGTGAGGTCGGCCTTGGAGTGGGAAGACTCTGCGTGCCACGAAGGCGGCCAGCAAGTTGGCCCCAACCAAGCCTTCCGACTGTGTCAGCACTCGGAGTCGCGCGACAGCGGCGGCACCTGCGGGAGTCAGCGTCTTGGCCCGGTGGGACCAGCTGGGAAGCCTCCCAACCGGCGCGCCGGCTTCATAGGGCAGCGGGTTGACCCAGTCGCCTTCTGGGGCGACGTTCTTCATGTAGAAGTACGACCGCTGCCACATCTTCACCGACTTAATCAGTGCGATGGAGGGGAATGGATTGTCGGCGGTCGACCTTCGCATCGCGATGAAGGCGCCGCACTGAGCCGGCACGCCAGCGACGTGCGTGCCGAGCTTGGATTGAAAGAACTCTCCCCACAGCTCGATGGTGGGGAGAATGCCAAGAAAACCGTCGCACAGGGTGGCGAAGGCGGCCAGCAGCACCAGCATGTTCGGAGTGAGGTGGTGCGGCTGGAGCCCATTGAACTCCAAGAAGGAGCGGAAGAAGCCACTCGCCGGCAGCCCCAGGCCGCGCATAAGGTGTGAGCGGAATATGACCCACTCGCCCTCCTCCGGCGCCGGCCTTATCTCCCCCGCCGGCATGGCGCGGGCTCGCACCAGGTTCGCACCGGGGAGCCGGCGCGTCTTTCGGAGGAACTTGATGAGGTCGTCGTCCACCTCGGAGCCATCCCACACACCGGAGCGCACGGCAGGGGCCGCGACGGAGGAGGAAGAACTCATCGTTGCGGGCGCGGAGGGGTTTGGCGCGACAACTGTAAGAAGAAGAAGAGGCAAGAGGAGGCAGGGGAGCAGGGAAGAATGGGCGCGCGTGTTTCGCCATCCCGCTCCCCCCGCCTACTTATAGGCCCGTAGGCTGAGAAGCCGATGGGGCGGGCGTGGGATTAACTGCGCACGGGACCCCACGCCCCCCATGATTTACCCCACGAAGTTACTGCGCGCAGTAACGACGTGGGAAACCCAACCGTCCGCACGGCCGCAACGGATGCGTTCGCGTGCCGAGGCGTGGTAGTGGCGGGGCCCGCCTGATGCCCCGCCCCGTCGTGCACGTGGGTAGGCAGACTGCCCCTGCCATGTGGCGACCACGGGAAGCGTATCAGGAACGTCGCTTGGTTCCCGCCGCGACTTCCAAAACTCCTTAGGGGGCAAGACAGCCCTCTGCGAGTCCGACTTCAGCTAGTCGGCTTGAAGGAAGACGGCAAGCAAGGCCTAAATTCCACCACCGGAAGAATGAAACTGTTGAGGCCCCACGAGGTATCACCCTCGGAGCCTCACCAGCTTCGGGGACTACTATCGGAGTAATGGGCCATGGGTAGGCTAACCCGAGTCCCAGAACCTTTCAAGACATCAGGGCAGGCTGCGCCCCGCGAGTCCAGGAGGCGACTCCAAGATAAGCCGAGTCCCAGAGGCGACTCCCAGTTAAGCCGAGTCCCAGAGGCGACTCCCAGTTAAGCCGAGTCCGGAGGCGACTCCAAGATAAGCCAAGTCCCAGAGGCGACTCCAAGATATGTCGACTCCTGGCTGGCGACTTCCGAAGAGGCCGGCTACAGGGAGTCGGCCTGCGACTCCAACCACCCTGTTAATTAAGGGCGGGCATGGCCACAGTGCACCGTACCTATGGAGATCTCCGTCCGGCGCGGCACTGTTGCCATGTCGGCCCTGACATCAGCCCTCGGGGGCGGAGCACTATGCCCATGATGGCCTGTCTGTATGACCCAGAGACGGCGGGGCCTACCAGTCAGCGGGAGTACTGAAGACGGCAAGAGTGCCACAAGACAGACCCGTTGGGAGTCGGCCCCCGGGAGTCGGTCGGCCCCTCCCACGGGCCCCACGCGCCATTAACCGGAGATGATAGGGGAATGGCAACAGTGATCGCCCGTCAGGCGGCGGCACTGTTGCCATGACCCCATGACCAAGCTAGCGTCATTAGAAGCACAACTACAGTAATCTATAGCCGGCAAGACCCGCCCGCGGCGGACACGGGCTGTCGGCCCTGTACCAGGCATGTCGGTGGGACCCACCAGTCGGCGGGCCCCAGTAGTCGGCGGAGAAGACGGCGGCCTGAGAGACAGACGGCTGGGACCCGCTCCCAGCCGGTTTTACCATTGTACCCCTGGGGGTAGGCCTATATAAACCCCCCAGGGCACCCATGCAAAGGGTTCGAATCCATTAGCACTAGACAGACCATATAGGAAGGAGAGAGCTAGCCTTGCCTTCTCCTACATCCAGAAACAGCTCAAGGAGCAACCTTGTACTCACTTTGCCTTAGTGATCATGCGGAGACCCCACAGAGCAGCAGTAGGGGTGTTATCTCCACGGAGAGCCCCGAAGCTGGGTAAGATACGCCGGCGTCCAGGTCTTCGCCTCATCCCGTTTCCAGGCACCGGCGACGTTCTACTCGCCCCCACCATGATAAGCCATCCTTTGGCAGTTGTCGCACCCAACCCCCGACACCGATTTTGGTAATAAGTCATCTAGAGAGTTTGCATTGTAATCTTGGTAGTACCAATTTATCAAACTCAGTGAGACCGATTTTGGTAATGGACATACACAGAGAGATGACAATCCCATCTCGGTGAGACCGAGATCCCTATCGGTAGAACCGATTTGCTTAGGGTTTGTGCCAGTGGCTAAGACATATGGAATCGGTGGCGCCGGATAGGAAGAATCGGTGTGACCGATTTTGGCTTTGGGTTTAGGTCATTTGTGGAAGTGGGAAAGTAGCTGAGGGTTTTGGAGCATATCATAAAGCATATGAAGCAAGAGGCTCATTAAGCAACACCTCATCCCTCCTTGATAGTATTGGCTTTTCCTATAAACTCAATGTGATCTTGGATCACTAAAAATGTAAAATGAAGAGTCTTGAGCTTGAAGCTTTAGCCAATCCTTTGTCCTTAGCATCTTGAAGGAGTTCGACATCCTTTAGTCCATGCCACTCCATTGTTGAACTTATCTAAAACATACTAGATAAAGGTGTTAGTCCAACAAGAGATATGTTGACATTAATTACCAAAACCACCTAGGGAGCACTTGTTCTTTTAATCTCCCCCTTTTTGGTAATTGATGACAACATACATCAAAGCTTTAGATAAAGATATAAGGAATAGCAAGTAAAGCTTTGGAAATACATGTAACTAACATAGGCTCCCCCTACATGTATGCAATCATGTGAATATGGAATATAAAGGCATATGAGAGCATAACCATGATAGAGTAGGCAATGTGTTGCATGTATCTTGGCCATATGCATCAGAGCAAAGAATGTTAAAGAAAATACCTTCATGCTCATGAGTCCTTCTTGAAACAGTATGTACATCAGCAGGAATTCCTCATACTCATGATTGTGATGCATATACTTACCTTGCAGTCTTGAGTTAGCTTGGGATGGGATGAACCTGCGTAAACAAGGTTAGATAACACAAATGCATCTACTAGCCAGAGCAAACAAAAGAAACCACAAGAATACCAAGACTAGGATGACATGTAGAGAGTGAGTACTAAGTACCACATTGGATTAGACATGTCCCCAAGAGTAAAGATATGCAATGAATTTAAATGATTTATTTCCCTTAGATGTCTTGCTCCCCCTGAATCTAACATGGGATATTGGGAGAAGATAGGGAAACAGAAAATTAGAGCTAAAAGATCAAAGCTGAAAGATATGAATGATGAACAGAACTAATGCATGCTAATGCAAATAAGCACAAAAGATCAAAAAGATATGTGGGCATCTCTCCTCTTGAACACCAAGCATCTGGGATCCTTGAGAAAAACTTTCTACTTAAGTATTCTCTCCCCCTGGAATCTCTCTCCCTTTGAGGGTCTCTCCCCCTTAGACGATCTCTCTCCCCCTTAAGGATCTCTTTCTAAAAGATAAGCTTTTGATGTTCTCTCTCTCCAAATGATAAGCTTTGATGTTCTCTCTCTCCCCCTTTGACATCAATTTCCAAGAAGGGTCTTCTAGAATCTGTTGAATGGGTTTGGTCCTTGAGACACAGCACAAAGCAAAGATAAAAATGTGATGCTTGTAGAGGACAAGATTCATTGAGTGGAGCTGGATCAGAAGAGACATAGAATATGTGGCAAGCTGTTTTTCCTGTTGTGAAATCGGTGGCACCGAGTGGTTTGCTTCGGTCGTGCCGAAAGGGTTCGGTTGGACCGAAAATAACAAGTAGGTGAAACCGAGTTCATCTCAGAGAAAACACTTGTCACCTTAGCTCACTTAGATTAGTAAGATCTCACAAAGATTTGCAAGGAATTTACTGAAAGATATGCAATGAATTGGAATGCAAAAAGTGCAGAGCAAACAGGGAGAAAATCTAGATGAAGTTTTTTTTTGAAAGGGGAAAAATATGCATGAGATAAATGCAAAAAGCACAGAAAACAACACAAGAGAACTTCATCTAGAGATGGTCGGCGACAAGGTCACCTATGTTAGAGTATATTGACTTAGGAGTCAAGTGAGAGCACTTGATCATAGGTCATACTAATCGTTTAAGCTCAAAATGGGGTTGCCATTTTTCGTTTAAGCATCTTGATGTATTCACATCTTGTCGAGTTGCTTTAGCTCATGACTTGGAGTAAAGCTTCTCTAAGATGGAATGACATACCTTGGTTGGTGGTGTTGTCCATGTAGTTGAACTTGTGTGGGTTGCTCAAGGTTGTAGTTCATCAAGAATTTGGAGCACCACTTGGAAGTTTAGTCCATCTACCTACATGGTTAGTTCTTGCAAGGAAGAGCACTTGTGTATCCAAAAATGACAATCATGAAGCTTAACATAGAATTTGTCAAAGGATATGTTTGAGTGGTTTCGTGCTTCCTTGTCTTCATCCACCATAGTGTAGAAACTTGGTGATTTAGAGATTGCTCAAGATGTGAGTAGATTACAATCTTATGTAGTTTGATTCCACCAAGTACCTACATGGGTTAGATAGCATGCAAGATACAAATGTATCCAAGACGTAAGATTTTCATCATAAGAGAAATATCAAGGATTAGTCATAAGCTCATGTCTTGCATGTATCCAATGGAGTTTCTACTCCAAGTTTGAAGCATCAATGATGTTCAATTCTCCTCTTAACCTGCAAAACACTTTCTCATCAAGAGGTTTAGTGAATATATCCGCTAATTGCTTTTCGGTGCGAACATGCTTAAGATCAATGTCACCCTTAGCAACATGATCTCGAATGAAATGATGACGAACTTCAATATGCTTAGTTCGAGAATGTTGCACAGGATTATGACCAATTTTGATAGAACTTTCATTGTCACATAGCAATGGAACATGTCTCACATATATCCCATAATCTTTAAGAGTTTGGGTCATCCAAAGTAATTGAGCACAACATGAACCAGCGGCAATATATTCAGCTTCGGCGGTGGATAAGGATACCGAGTTATGTTTCTTGGAGGACCAAGACACAAGAGATCTACCAAGAAATTGACAAGTACCAGAAGTGGACTTTCTATCAACCTTGTCTCCGGCATAGTCCAAGTCGGAATAACCAACAAGATCAAAAGAGGCCCTCTTAGGATACCAAATGCCAAAGTTTGGTGTGTGGATTAAGTATCTCACTATCCTTTTCACGGCCTTAAGATGACATTCTTTAGGAGCAGCTTGATATCGTGCACACATGCACACACTTAGCATGATATTGGGACGTGAAGCACAGAGATATAACAATGAACCAATCATAGAGTGATAAACCTTTTGATCAACCGGTTCACCATCTTTGGTCAAGTCATTATGTCCACTAGTAGGCATGGGTGTAGACATACCTTTGCATTCTTGCATATTGAACTTCTTGAATAAGTCCTTGGTGTACTTTGTTTGAGAAACAAAGGTACCTTCCTTAGTTTGCTTGATTTGCAACCCAAGAAAGAATTTGAGTTCACTCATCATGGACATCTCAAACTTCTCCGACATTAGCTTCCCAAACTTTTCACTAAAATGAGGGTTAGTTGAACCAAATATAATATCATCAACATAGATTTGGCACACAAATAGTTCTCCATTAACACTTTTAGTAAATAGAGTAGAATCAATTTTCCCAATTTCAAAGCCTTTTTCAATATGAAACTTGGTCAAGCATTTATACCATGCTCTAGGAGCTTGTTTAAGACCATAAAGAGCTTTGTGAAGTTTGTAAACATGATTGGGTTTCTTAGGATTGACAAAGCCGAGAGGTTGCTTAACATAAACTTCCTCCTCTATTTCACCATTTAGAAAAGAACTTTTAATGTCCATTTGGTACAAGGTGATGTCATGATGATTAGCATAGGCAAGTAAGATGTGAATAGACTCAAGTCTAGCAACAGGGGCGTAAGTCTCACCATAGTCCATAACTTCGACTTGTGTGTAGCCTTGGGAGACGAGACGTGCTTTGTTGCGAACTACTTGTCCATCTTCATCTTGCTTGTTGCGAAACACCCATTTGGTGCCGATGACGTTGTGGTTGTTGTCGGGCTTCTCAACCAATGTCCAAACTTGGTTCCTCTCAAAGTTATGTAGCTCTTTATGCATAGCATTTATCCAATCCGGATCTTCCAACGCTTCTTCAACCTTCATAGGTTCAATACTAGAGATGAAAGAATAGTTTTCACAAAAGTTAGCTAAACAAGTTTTAGAGCGAGTGATTCTCCCGGTTTGAATGTCACTGTAGATTTGCTCAACGGGATGATCTTTAGCAACTCTTGCTCGAACTCGTGAAAGCTTTTGCTTGGGTCTTTGTTGAACATCTTCTTCATCTTGTTCTTCTTCTTCTTGGCCTTCTTCATTGTTGGTGTTGTCGTTCTCTTGTCGTGGTGGAGAAGGAGGTTGTTGACGTTCATCTTGATGCACTTCCTCGTTTTCTTCATCTTGGTGTGTCCCACTTGTGGATGCTTCCGTATCAACTCTTTGTTCACCTTGTTGTGACGTAGAAGCTTCCACTTGGACGGAGGAGGTACTCTCCTTCACCTCCGTTGGACGAACCTTGCCAATGGCCAAGTCTTGAATTGCTTCCGAAGGATCTTTTTCACCTACATCAATTGGCAATTGCTCTACTTGCGAGCCGTTAGATTCATCAAACTTCACATCTGCCATCTCTTTAACCTTTCGGGTGAAATTGTTGTAGACACGGTAAGTGTGAGAGTTTGAGCCATAACCTAGTAGGAAACCTTCATGAGATTTAGGAGAAAATTTAGAGCGATGATGCTTATCAAGAATGTAGCACTTTGAGCCGAATACTCGAAAGTATCCAACTAGGGGTTTGTTACCGGTGAGGAGCTCGTATGTCGTCTTGCCGAGTAGCTTGTGAAGATACAAGAGATTTGTTGCATGACAAGTTGTCTCAACTGCTTCTGCCCAAAAGTGCTTAGGCGTCTTGTACTCATCAAGCATCGTTCTCGCCATTTTGATGAGTGTCCGGTTCTTCCTCTCAACAACTCCGTTTTGTTGAGGTGTGTACGTAGCCGAGAACTCGTGTGAAATCCCTTCTTCGTCAAGAAAGGTGTCCACATTTGCGTTCTTGAACTCCGTTCCGTTGTCGCTGCGAACCTTCTTGATCTTAACTTCAAATTGATTTTGGGCCTTCCTAGCGAAGTTTTTGAAGATCTTTTGGACCTGCGATTTATCATCGAGAAAGAACACCCACGTAAATCTTGAAAAATCATCAACTATTACTAGACCAAAAGAATTTCCATCGAGACTCTTGTAAGAGTTGGGACCAAAGAGATCCATGTGAAGTAGCTCGAGTGGCCTCCTTGTGGTCATGATGTTCTTCACGGGATGCCTTCCTCCAACCTGCTTACCTTCCTGACAAGCACTGCAAAGTCTATCCTTATCAAAAATGACATCGTTAACTCCAAGGATATGATTTCCTTTAATAAGCTTGTCAAGGTTTCGCATACCAACATGACCTAGTCGTCTATGCCATAACCAACCTTTTGAGGATTTAGCAATGAAGCAAGTTTTAGGTTGAGCCTTTTTAGTGAAATCAACAATGTATAGATCACCTCTATGCACACCGGTAAAGACCATTTTATGATTTTCTCGACGAAACACTTGGCAATCTACTTCAGTAAATAGAACATTGCAACCGAAATCAGCAAGTCTAGATACTGAAAGTAAGTTGTATCCAAGAGATTCAATGAGCATAACATTTTGTATGGAGCTATCATGTGATATGGCCACCTTACCGAGGCCAACCACCTTACCCTTTGAGTTGTCACCGAAAGTGACATACTTTCGAGGACTATCATTATCAGCAAGCTCACGAAACATGTCTTTATCTCCGGTCATGTGATCGGTACATCCACTATCAAGAACCCATTCCTTTCCTCCTGACATATATCCCCGAAGATTTGCCATAAGACCAAAATGTCTCATTGCATCATCAAGATCAAAGTCACTATCATCATCCTCATCATAGTATCCATGTTCAACATCGTCATGTGGTGGATCAAGTCCTAGAGAGGGTGATTCATTAGAATGAGTTTGACAATAATCTTGCTTATGAATATTTATAGCTTTGGAAATAATATCACTAATGATACCAACATTTCCTTTGGCACGCATAAGGTTTGTAAGCTCAGATAGAAGATCACCAAACATAGGATCACTAGTATTCATCTTACTCAAAGCAATAGACTTATGGAGAATTTTATCAAGATTTTTCAAAGAATAATCTGGAAATCGTTCCTCAAGAAATTTCCATATGGTGTAGGCACACTTGAAAGTAGGCAAACATCCAAGCAAGTTTCTAGGCAATCCTCTAATGATTAGTTCGGCAGTTCTAAGATTCCTGATCATGTCAATTGACTCATTGTGGGTAGGATGCATAGGATCAACATAAGGTGCACAAGGGCTAGCAATGTACTTGTTCAAATGGTATTGATTCAAAATAACAAGCATCTCATTCTTCCACTCATGAAAATACTCTCCATCAAGAATAGGCACTCTATGTCTAAGACTCCCAATAGTAGACTCATCCATCTTCCTCCAATGGTGATTAAACCAAAGCAATGGATACCAATGCTCTGATACCACTTGTAGGACCTTGAAGTATGTCTAGAGGGGGGTGATTAGACTACTTGACCAATAAAAACTTAACCTTTTCCC
This sequence comes from Triticum aestivum, assembly GCF_018294505.1. Classification (NCBI taxonomy): domain Eukaryota; kingdom Viridiplantae; phylum Streptophyta; class Magnoliopsida; order Poales; family Poaceae; genus Triticum; species Triticum aestivum. The sequence goes on along the minus strand of NC_057801.1, from coordinate 528,072,288 downwards.
AATTTTAGAGTTTGGCAGATTTTAGCTACTTTAGGACAAATCAAGCAATCATCACACTATTCAAGCAAGCATGCAAAGAGTATATAGGCAGCAGAAATTAAAGCATGCAACTTGCAAGAAAGTAAAGGGAAGGGTTTGGAGGATTCAAACGCAATTGGAGACACGGATGTTTTTGGCGTGGTTCCGATAGGTGGTGCTATCGTACATCCACGTTGATGGAGACTTCAACCCACGAAGGGTAACGGATGCGCGAGTCCACGGAGGGCTCCACCCACGAAGGGTCCACGAAGAAGCAACCTTGTCTATCCCACCATGGCCGTCACCCATGAACGACTTGCCTCACTAGCGGTAGATCTTCACGAAGTAGGCGATCTCCTTGCCTCACTAGCGGTGGGACCTGAAGGAAATATTCCCTAGAGGCAATAATAAAGTTATTATTTATTTCCTCATATCATGATAAATGTTTATTATTCATGCTATAATTGTATTAACCGGAAACATAGTACATGTGTGAATACATAGACAAACATAGTGTCACTAGTATGCCTCTACTTGACTAGCTCGTTAATCAAAGATGGTTAAAGTTTCCTAACCATAGACATGAGTTGTCATTTGATTAACGGGATCACATCATTAGGAGAATGATGTGATTGACTTGACCCATTCCGTTAGCTTAGCACATGATCGTTTAGTATGTTGCTATTGCTTTCTTCATGACTTATACATGTTCCTGTAACTATGAGATTATGCAACTCCCGTTTGCCGGAGGAACACTTTGGGTGCTACCAAACGTCACAACGTAACTGGGTGATTATAAAGGAGTACTACTGGTGTCTCCAAAGGTACATGTTGGGTTGGCGTATTTCGAGATTAGGTTTTGTCACTTCGATTGTCGGAGAGGTATCTCTGGGCCCTCTCGGTAATGCACATCACTATAAGCCTTGCAAGCAATGTAGCTAATGAGTTAGTTACGAAATGATGCATTACGTAATGAGTAAAGAGACTTGCCGGTAATGAGATTGAACTAGGTATTGGATACCGACGATCGAATCTCGGGCAAGTAACATACCGATGACAAAGGGAACAAAGTATGTTGTTATGCGGTTTGACCGATAAAGATCTTCGTAGAATATGTAGGAGCCAATATGGGCATCCAGGTTCCGCTATTGTTATTGACCAAGAATAGTTCTAGGTCATGTCTACATAGTTCTCGAACCCGTAGGGTCCGCACGCTTAAGGTTTCGATGACAGTTATATTATGAGTTTATGAGTTTTGATGTACCGAAGGAGTTCGGAGTCCCGGATGAGATCGGGGACATGACGAGGAGTCTCGAAATGGTCGAACGTAAAGATCGATATATTGGACGACTATATTCGGAGTTTGGAAAGGTTCCTTGTGATTCGGGTATTTTTCGGAGTACCGGAGAGTTACGGGAATTCACCGGGGAGTATATGGGCCTTATTGGGCCATACGGGAATAGAGGAGAAAGGCCAAAAGGAAGGAGGCCTGCGCCCCCCCTCTGGTCCGAATTGGACAAGGGGCACAACCCCCCTTTCCTTCTTCCTCTCCCCCTCTTTCCCCTTCTCCTACTCCAACAAGGGAGGTGGAATCCTACTAGGACTAGGGAGTCCTAGTAGGACTCCACACTTGACGCGCCCCCTCCTAGGGCCGGCCTCCTCCCCCTTGCTCCTTAATATACGGGGGCAGGGGCAGGGGCACCCCATGACACACAAGTTGATCTACGGATCGTTTCTTAGCCGTGTGCGGTGCCCCCCTCCACCATATTCCACCTCGGTCATATCGTCGCGAAGTTTAGGCGAAGCCCTGCGCCGGTAAAGCATCATCATCGTCACCACACCGTCCTGCTGACGGAACTCATCCCCGACACTTTGCTGGATTGGAGTCCGGGGATCGTCATCGAGCTGAACGTGTGCTGAACTCGGAGGTTCCGTACGTTCGGTACTTGGATCGGTCGGATCGTGAAGACGTACGACTACATCAACTGCGTTGTCATAATGCTTCCGCTTACGGTCTACGAGGGTACGTGGACACACTCTCCCCTCTCATTGCTATGCATCACCATGATCTTGCGTGTGCGTAGAATTTTTTTTGAAATTACTACGTTCTCCAACAGGACCGATTACTCAAACTTGGTGAGACCGATTTTGGTAATAAGTAATCCAGAGAGTTTGCATTGTAATCTTGGTAGTACTGATTTCTCAAACTCGGTGAGACCGATTTTGGTAATGGATATACACAGCGAGATTACAATCCCATCTCGGTGAGACCGAGATCCCTATCGGTAGAACCGATTTGCTTAGGGTTTGTGGCAGTGGCTAAGACATATGGAATCGGTGGCGCTAGATAGGAAGAATCGGTGTGACCAATTTTGGCTTTGGGTTTAGGTCATTTGTGGAAGTGGGAAAGTAGCTGAGGGTTTTGGAGCATATCATAAAGCACATGAAGCAAGAGGCTCATTAAGCAACACCTCATCCCTCCTTGATAGTATTGGCTTTTCCTATAGACTCAATGTGATCTTGGATCACTAAAAATGTAAAATGAAGAGTCTTGAGCTTGAAGCTTGAGCCAATCCTTTGTCCTTAGCATCTTGAAGGAGTTCCCACATCCTTTAGTCCATGCCACTCCGTTGTGGAACTTATCTGAAACATACTAGATAAAGGTGTTAGTCCAACAAGAGATATGTTGACATTAATTACCAAAACCACCTAGGGAGCACTTGTGCTTTCAAAGTGTCAAGCATCTAAGCTTGGGGATGCCCTAGTTGGCATCCCGCCTTTCTTCTTGAACAACTATTGGTCAGTTTTGGTTGAGCCTAAGTTTTTACTTCTTCACATGATATGTCCTATCCTTGCAATATCATTTTATTTTATTTTTGCTTGCCGTTTGAATAATATCCCAAGATCTAAAATTCTTAAATGTTAGAGAGTCTTCACATAGTTAGACAATTATTCGACTACTCATTGATCTTCACTTATATATTTTGGAGTAGTATGTCATTTGCTCTAGTGCTTCACTTATATATTTTTAGAGCACGTCAGTGGTTTTATTTTGAAGAAATTGATGAACTCTCATGCTTCACTTATATTATTTTGAGAGTCTTAAACAACATGGTAATTTGCTTTGGTTATGAATTTAGTCCTAATATGATGGGCATCCAAGAGGGATATAATAAAAACTTTCATATAAAGTGCATTGAATACTATGAGAAGTTTGATTCCTTATGATTGTTTTGAGATATGAGGATGGTGATATTAGGGTCATGCTAGTGGAGTAATTTTGAATTTGAGAAATACTTGTGTTGAGGTTTGTGATTCCCGTAGCATGCACGTATGGTGAATAGTTATGTAATGAAGTTGGAGCATGAGACATTTTTTGATTGTCTTCCTTATGGGTGGCGGTCGGGTACGAGCGATGGTCTTTTCCTACCAATCTATCTGCCTAGGAGCATGCGCGTATTACTTTGTTTTGATAACTAATAGATTTTTGCAATAAGTATGTGAGTTCTTTATGACTAATGTTCAGTCCATGGATTATACGCACTCTCACCCTTCCACCATTGCTAGCCTCTCTAGTACCGTGCAACTTTCCTCGGTACCATATGCCCACCGTATACCTTCCTCAGAACAACCACCATACCTACCTATTATGGCATTTCCATAGCCATTTCGAGATATATTGCCATGCAACTTTCCACCGTTCCGTTTATTATGACACGCTTCATCATTGTCATACTGCTTTGCATGATCATGTAGTTGACATCATATTTGTGGCAAAGCCAACTTTCATAATTCTTTCATACATGTCACTCTTGATTCATTGCACATCCCGGTACACCGCCGGAGGAATTCATATAGAGTCATATTTTGTTCTAAGTATCGAGTTGTAGTTCTTGAGTTGTAAGTAAATAAAAGTGTGATGATGATCATTATTAGATCATTGTACCAGTGAGGAAAGGATGATGGATACTATGGTTCCCCCACAAGTCGGGATGAGACTCCAGACAATTTTTTTAAGAGAGGCCAAAAAAAGAGAGCCAAAAAACAAAAAAATGATAAGAGAAAAAGAGAGAAGGGGCAATTCTACTATCCTTTTTCCACACTTGTGCTTCAAGTAGCACCATGATCTTCATGATAGAGAGTCTCTTATGTTGTCACTTTCATATACTAGTGGGAATTTTTCATTACAGAACTTGGCTTGTATATTCCAACGATGGGATTCCTCAAATGCCCTAGGTCTTCGTGAGCAAGCAAGTTTGATGCACACCCACTTAGTTTCTTTTTGAGCTTTCATAAACTTATAGCTCTAGTGCATCCGTTGCATGGCAATCCCTACTCACTCACATTGATATCTATTGATGGCCATCTCCATAGACCGTTGATATGCCTAGTTGATTTGAGACTATCTCCTTCTTTTTGTCTTGTCCACAACCACCATATTTTGTTCCACCCATAGTGCTATGTCCATGGCTCACGCTCATGTATTGCGTGAAAGCTGAGAAAGTTTGAGAACATCAAAAGTATGAAACAATTGCTTGGCTTGTCATCGGGGTTGTGCATGATTTTAATGTTTTGTGTGATGAAGATGGAGCATAGCCAGACTATATAAATTTGTAGCGATAAGCTTTCTTTGGCCATGTTATTTTGAGAAGGCATAATTGCCTTGTTAGTGTGCTTGAAGTATTATTGTTTTTATGTCAATATTAAAGTTTTGTTTTGAATCTTATGGATCTGAATATTCTTGCCACAATAGAGAGAATTACATTGATAAATATGTTAGCTAGCATTCCACATCAAAAATTATGTTTTTATCATTTACCTACTCGAGGACGAGCAGGAATTAAGATTGGGGATGCTTGATACGTCTCCAATGTATCTACAATTTTTTATTGTTCCATGCTATTATATTATTTGTCTTGGATGTTTTATATGCATTCATATGCTATTTTATATGATTTTTGGGACTAACCTATTAACCTAGATCCCTGTGCCAGTTTCTGTTTTTTCCTTGTTTTTGAGTTTTGTAGAAAAGGAATATCAAGCGGAGTCCAAACGAGCTGAAAATTTACGGTGATTTTGTATGGACCAGAAGAAGCCCCGAAGCAAAAGAGTTTGGGCCAGAAGAGTCCCGTGTCAACCACGAGGGTGGAGGGCGCGCCCTACGTCCCTCCCCCCGGGAGGGTGCTCCACCCTCGTCCTTGACTCATGGACCCCCCTGATGTGAAACCGACGCTAAAAATTCCTATAAATACAGAAACCGCCAAAAAGAAACCAAGATCGGGAGCTCCGCCGCCGCAAGCCTCTATAGCCACCAAAAACCAATCGAGACCCTGTCCCGACACCCTACCGGAGGGGGGATACATCACCGGTGGCCATCTTCATCATCCTGGCGCTCTCCATGATGAGGAGGGAGTAGTTCACCCTCGGGGCTGAGGGTATGTACCCGTAGCTATGTATTTGATCTCTCTCTCTCTCTCTCGTGTTCTTGATTTTGCACGATCTTGATGTACCGTGAGCTCTACTACTATAGTTGGATCTTATGATGTTTCTCCCCCTCTACCTTCTTGTACTGGATTGAGTTTTCCCTTTGAAGTTATCTTATCAGATTGAGTCTTTAAGGATTTGAGAACACTTGATGTATGTCTTGCGTGGTATACTCGTGGTGACAATGGGGTATTCTATTGATTAACTTGATGTATGTTTTGGTGATCAACTTGCGGGTTCAGTGACCTTGTGAACTTATGCATAGGGGTTGGCACACGTTTTCGTCTTGACTCTCTGGTAGAAACTTTGGGGCACTCTTTGAAGTTCTTTATGTTGGTTTGAATAGATGAATCTGAGATCGTGTGATGCATATCGTATAATCAAACCCACGAATACTTGAGGTGACATTGGAGTATCTAGGTGACATTAGGTTTTTGGTTGATGTGTGCCTTAAGGTGTTATTTTACTACAAACTCTAGGGTTGTTTGTGACACTTATAGGAATAGGCCAATGAATTGATCGGAAAGAATAACTTTGAGGTGGTTTTGTACCCTACAATAATCTCTTCGTTTGTTCTCCACTATTAGTGACTTTGGAGTGACTCTTTGTTGCACGTTGAGGGATTGTTATATGATATAATCATTTTATCATTGTTGAGAGAACTTGCACTAGTGAAAGTATGAACCCTAGGCCTTGTTTCGAAGCATTGTAATAGCATTTTCCCTCAATTTTATTACTAGTTACCTTGCTGTTTTTATATTTTCAGATTACAAAACCTATATCAACCATCCATATTGCATTTGTATCACCATCTCTTCTCTGAACTAGTGCACCTATAGAATTTACCATTGTATTGGGTGTGTTGGGGACACAAGAGACTCTTTGTTATTTGGTTGCAGGGTTGTTTGAGAGAGACCATCTTCATCCTACGCCTCCCGTGTATTGATAAACCTTAGGTAATCCACTTGAGGGAAATTTGCTACTGTTCTACAAACCTCTACACTTGGAGGCCCAACAACGTCTACAAGAAGAAGGTTGCGTTGTAGACATCAGTCAACATACATTATTCCCTTTGTCATGGTATGTTACTTGCCCGAGATTCGATCGTCTGTATCTTTATACCTAGCTCAATCTCATTACCGGCAAGTCTCTTTGCTCATTCCAAATGCATCATCGCGCAATTAACTCATTAGTCACATTGCTTGCAAGGCTTCATATGATGTGCATTACCGAGAGGGCCCAGAGATACCTCTCTGATACTCGGAGTGACAAATCCTAATATTGATCTATGCCAACCCAACAAACACCTTCAGAGATACCTGTAGAGCATCTTTATAATCACCCAGTTATGTTGTGACGTTTGATAGCACACAAGGTATTCCTCCGGTGTCTGTGAGTTGCATAATCTCATAGTCACAGGAATATATATATATATATATATGACATGATTAAAGCACTAGCAATAAAACTGAATGATCATTATGATAAGCTAACGAATGGGTCTTGTCCATCACATCATTCCACTAATGATGTGATCTCGTTCATCAAATGACAACTCATATCCATGGCTAGGAAACTTAACCATCTTTGATCAACGAGCTAGTCTAGTAGAGGCATACTAGGGACACAGTGTTTTGTCTATGTATTCACACATGTATCAAGTTTCCGATTAATACAATTCTAGCATGAATAATAAACATTTATCATGATACAAGGAAATATAAAATAACAACTTTACTATTGCCTATAGGGCATATTTCCTTCATATCCCTGCCTCGCGCTCATGTATTGCATGAGGGTCGAAAAAGCTGAAGCGCATTAAAAGGTATGAACCAATTGCTCGGCTTGTCATCGGGGTTGTGCATGATAAATACTTTGTGTTAAGAAGACAGAGCATGACAAGACAAATGATTTTGTAGGGATATCTTTCTTTAGCATTGATATTTCGGAAGACATGATTGTTTGTTGGGATGCCTGAGTATTAATGTCTTTATGTCAAATTATAGATTATTGCTTTGAATCACTTATGCCTTAATATTCATGGCATGACTAGACATATGATCAAGTTTATGTTAGGTAGCATTCCACATCACAAATTATCTCTTTATCATTTACCTACTCGAGGACGAGTAGGAATTAAGCTTGCGGATGCTGATAAGTCCCCGTTGTATCTATAATTTTTGATTGTTTCATGCCAATATTATACAACTTTCACATATTTTTGGCAACTTTTTATATGATTTCTTGGACTAACCTATTGATCCAGTGCCTAGTGCTAGTTCATGTTTGTTGCATGTTTTTTGTTTCACAGAAAATCCATATCAAACAAAGTCCAAATGCAATAAAAGTTTACAGAGAACTATTTTGGAATTTATGTGATTTTTGGGAGGTGGAATCAACGCAAACGGGGGCCCACAGTGCCCACAAACCACCAGGGCGCGCCCTGGTGTCTTATGCCCACCTCGAACATCAGTTGGAGCCCTTCTTCTGGCACAAGAAAGATAATTTATGGAAAAAATTGTGTAAAAAATTCAGCGCAATCGGAGTTATGGATATCCGGAATTTAAGAAACCGTGAAGGGCCAGATCTGGGAAATGCGAAACAGAAGAGAACAGAGAGGAAGATCCAATCTCGGAGGGGCTCCCGCCCCTCCGCCACCATGGAGGCCATGGACCAGAGGGAAAACCCTCCTCCCATCTAGGGGGAGGCCAAGGAAGAAGAAGGAGGGGGGCTCTCACCCCCTCTCTCTCTGTGGCGCTAGAGTGCCGCTGGGGCAAGGATCATGACGACGATCTACATCAACAATGTTGCTACCGTCAACACCAACTTTCTCCCCATCTATGCAGCGGTGTAACACCCCTTCTCCCCGCTGTAATATCTACTTAAACATGGTCCTCAACTCCATATATTATTTCCCAATGATCTATGGTTATCCTATGATGTTTGAGTAGATATGTTTTGTCATGTGGGTTAATCGTGATCTTGGTTGGTATGATTGTATATTTTATTTATGGTGTTGTCCTACGGTGCCCTCCATCTGGCACAAACATGAGAGGCCCCCGCTGTAGGGTGTTGCAATATGTTCGTGGTTTGCTAATTGTTAGTGTTGCGGGGGATGACAGCAGCCTAAACACGGATAAGTGGGTTATGGCGTATGGGAGTAAAGAGGACTTGATACTTAATGCTATGGTTAGGTTTCACGACCTTAATGATGGTTAGTAGTTGCGGATGCTTGCTAGAGTTCCAATAATAAGTGCATATGATCCAAGTAGAGAAAGTATCTTAGCTCATGCCTCTTCCTCATATAAAATTACAAGAATGATTACCGATACTTGTTATCGATTGCCTAGGGACAAATTACTTTCTTGTTGACAAAAGCTATCTGAGAGAATCCTAGATTAGGGGGTCCTTGGATAGCCGGACTATATACTTTGGCTAGACTATTGGACTATGAAGATACAAGATTGAAGACTTCGTCCCGTGTACGGGTGGGACTCTCCTTTGTGTGGAAGGCAAGCTTGGCAATTCGGATATGTAGATCTCCTTCTTTGTAACTGACTCTGTGTAACCCTAGCCCCCTCCCGTGTCTATATAAACCGGAGGGTTTAGTCCGTAGGACAACAACAATCATAATCATAGGCTAGCTTCTAGGGTTTAGCCTCTACAATCTCGTGGTAGATCAACTCTTGTAATACTCATATCATCAAGATCAATCAAGCAAGAAGTAGGGTATTACATCCATCGAGAGGGCTTGAACCTGGGTAAACATTGTGTCCCCCACCACTTGTTACCATTAGCCTTAGACGCACAGTTCGGGACCCCCAACGCGAGATCCGTCGGTTTTGACACCGACATTGGTGCTTTCATTGAGAGTTCCACTGTGTAGTCACGATAAGGCTTGATGGCTCCTTCAATCGTCTTCAACGATGCGGTCCAGGGTGAGGTTTTCCTCCCCGGACAGATCTTCATATTCGGCGGCTTTGTATTGCCGCCCAACTCGCTTGGCCATCTGGAGTAGATCGATAGCTACGCCCCTGGCCATCAGGTTTTGTTTGGAAGCTTAAACTACACTGCCGACATCTGTGGAGACTTGATCTTCGACGGATTTGAGCCCATGTCAGGTGCGCCGAACAGTCACGATGATCATGACTTAGATCCGCCATCGGACAGTGTTTGGGAGATCACACCTGCGGCTGCCTCGGCCATCAATCTGGAGCAGATCATGCCATCCGAGGGCGGGTGGATGGACCCCGTCACGGAGGCCGCACACTCATTGGCGCTTGAGCTATACACAGACTTCAAATCCAAAGAAATCTGTGTCATCGTACCCTCGAACTCGTCTCTGGCCACAGGCTCCGAACCGTGTACATCTGTGCCTATCAAATCTGATTGGGCACCGATCATGGAGTTTACCTCCATGGATATCTTTAGCACTCGCCCTTGGGCGACATGCTAAATTCATTAAGGTCTCTCTCCTTGTCAGGAGACTCTTGGCCAAATTATGTCCGGCTGGAGTGGGAAGCGGACGACAAAGAAATTCGTTCCCCACCCACCACCCACTTAATAGCTACTGTCGATGACTTAACCGATGTGCTTGACTTCAACTCCGAAGACATCGACGATATGGACGACGATGCAGGAGAAGAACAGGAACCACCGCCCACAGGGCACTGGACAGCCACCTCATCATATGATATATATATATATATATATGGTAGACACGCCCAAAGAAGGCGATGGCGATGTGGCAATGGAGGATATTCCCCCTGAGAAGCAATGTAAGCACCGGTGTCATAGGCGCCGCTCTAAGCCCCACCATAGCAAAAATAGTGATACTGGCACAAGGGATGATAGCAATCCGGATGGTGCCGAAGACGAAAACAATCCCGCCCAGGCAGGCTTCGGCAGGCCGAGCGGCAGGATGGGTAAGCTAGCCCTAAGGAACAGGCAACAGATGGAGAATCATAGGATGACAATTACATGCCCCTCTTCGAAGACGAAGTGAGCCTTGGCGACAAACAATTCAACGTACCTGAGGATCGCGTCGAGCGGGAGTGCTTCAAGCGTCAGCTTATAGCCACAACAAAAAGCCTGAAGAAGATGCATCAGCAGCTTCAAGCTGATCAAGGTCTCCTAACTGATAGATGGACCGAGGTCCTGGCAGCCAAGGAGTACGGACTCATGCGCCCTACCAAAAGTTACCCAAACCACAGGTTGCTACCTCAACTCGAGGAGGAGGCATTAAAGCCTACACTACCAGTGCATGGTGCGGCTGACCGGCCACCTCGTGGTCGAGACAAAGCGGCATATCAGCCCAAAGTGCAGCCCGCACCTCGGCGCCAAGCAAGCAAAAACACAAAGGCCCGGGGCTCCACTCATAACCTGCGAGACAAATTTAAAAACAAAGCAGGATACTCAAGATCGATCTATGGATCACGGGGGTGCGCCACAACACATGACGACGAAGGTCACGCTGGATACACTAAAAATAAATCCGGCAGGACCGAATACAATGTAGCCCGGCAGGGAGGCGCCACACACCCCCGATGCTTCACTGATGAAGTAATGGATCATAAATTCCCAGAAGGGTTTAAACCCGTGAACATGGAATCATATGATGGCACTACAGACCCCGCGGTATGGATAGAAGATTTCTTTCTCCACATTCACATGGCCCGCGCGGATGACCTGCATGCCATCAAGTACCTGCCACTAAAACTTAAGGGAAAGTCCATCGGAAGTTGGGAGAACCTGGCAGACGCATTCCTGGATAACTTGCAGGGCACGTATGTGCGACCACCGGATGCTGACGATTTAAGTCACATAACCCAACAGCCTGGAGAGTCCGCCAGGAAATTCTGGACTCGATTCCTAACTAAAAAGAACCAAATTGTCGACTGTCTGGATGCCGAAGCCCTAGCGGCCTTTAAGCATAATATCCGTGACGAGTGGCTTGCCCGACATCTCAGCCAAGAAAAACCGAAGTCCATGGCAGCCCTCACAACACTCATGACCCGCTTTGGTGCGGGCGAGGACAACTGGCTAGCTCGTAGCAACAACACAGCAATCCATCCTGGCACATCAGAGGCCAGGGATAGCAATGGCAAGCCCAGACTACAAAAACAAGCGTCGCAAAGATGGTGATAACGCCGAAGACAGGCAGTCAATGCCGGATTCAGTGGCTCTAAGTCCGATCAGCGGAAAAAGCCATTCAAAAATAATAATTCGGGCCTGTCCAGTCTAGACCGCGTGCTCAATCGTCCATGCCAAATTCATGGCACCCCAGGAACACCAGCCAATCATACCAATAGAGAATTCTGGGTCTTCAAACAAGCCGGCAGGTCAGGTGCCGAAAACAAAGAGAAGGGGTCTCAAAGCGACGGTGACAACGAGGAGCTCCGATCATCGAACACAGGAGGGCAAAAGAAATTTCCCCCGCAAATCAAAACGGTGAACATGACAAGCACCACCCACATTCCCAAGCTGGAATGGGCGTGCACTCTTAGGGATGTTGACTTAACGGAGCCAGTCACCCCACAATATAACCTATGGCCGGTCACCTTTGGTCGTACGGATCATCCGGCCAATACCAATCAGGGCAATCCAGCCGCACTCATCCTGGACCCAATATTTGACGGATTCCACCTCACACGAGTCCTTATGGACAGAGGCAGCAGTCTAAACCTGTTGTATCAGGACACAGTGCGCAAAGATGGGTATCGATCATTCGATGATCAAACCCACTAAAACCACCTTTAAAGGTGTACAAGCTCCATCACTCTGGAGGTAGTCTTCGGATCACCAAACAAGTACCGTACCGAAGAGTTAGTCTTCGACATCGTCCCCTTTTGAAGTAACTATTAGGCACTGCTCGGACGAACCGCGTTCGCTCGATTCAATGCAGTGCCACATTATGCCTACCGTAAGCTCAAGATGCCCAGTCCACGCGGCGTCATCACGGTCAATGGCAAGGCAGCAATCCCCCTCGGTGCCAAAGAGTATACCACCGCCTTAACAGCAGAAGCAACGAGTGGCACCTTTCAATCGAACCTCGGGTCGACGGCCAAGCTCCTGGACACCGCCAATGGGGTCCGAACTACTTCGCAGTAGGATAGCCCGGCTCGTCCGGAGCTCAATTAAACACTCCGGCAAAAAGCTTGGAAAGGCCACATACTGTGGCTCAACCGCTCTGTGGCACGCAAATATTTCTTGCATTTTCTTTGCAGGTTTACTTTTGCGTAGGCCAGGACTGATGGCATGGAAACAGTTCAAATGCATAAGGGAATCTGTAGATATTCCCCTCGATGACTATCCGACTACACTCCGGATCCGCGTACAACTTCCTCCCGCCAGGTCTCAGCAGGTTCCGCAGTCATATTTCTTTTTATCACATACCTGTACTCATACGCATCGACATATTATTCAAATACAACATGTGGATTTATATGATGCTTATCTGCTGTTATTTATTATTGAAACTCTTCTGTCAAAAGGCAGTTGCACATCGCGATATGCCTTAATATGCCAGGGGCTTCATTATACCCATAATACGGCGATAAAGTCCGAACACCTTCACGACAGTTCGGCACCCCGAACTTATAGCATTATATGCATCAGCTCCGCATCATGTCTTGGGTCAATAGTTGGGTTTACCTGGCTCCCATGTTTTGGTACCTTACATTCCGCTATATCGGCTAAGGTATCATAGGGAGAACTACTGCGATTGTGTCCCGGTTCTTCCGGACGAGCACCTCTGTAGAGAAAGCCGAAAACTGACTGTCATGATACAGCGAGAGCTGGTCAGCTGTTCGTGAGGTTGTAAAATCTTTAAGGATTTCTTCTGCATAATGCCATAACCAATGCAACGTGCGATGGATCGACTTTTCTTCCGATCAGGTGCTTATAGAGCCCCTCGTGCGGTCTTCCGAACACCAGGGGCTGCGCCTACCTTCCTTTTGTCAAACTCCTATGGCTAAGTGAGAGTGATAAAGACCTATAGTCTGATTGCCTGGTTCGTTGTGCTGAACACCTCCTTCAAGGACCCAAAACTAGGATAAAGAGTGCTCAAGTTTATCCCGAACACCCCCGTGCTTAGTACGTGGGGGTAGAAGCCGACGACTAGGCAACTCGTAGGATTAATATATAAAATGGCCGCACAGGAGGAAAAACTTTCAAATAACAGGCAATAAATAATAGAAATGACCTTGTTCAACATTACAAAGGACAACATGGCTGTATTCATGGAAATATAATGTCCTAGGTGCATTGCTCCGCCGCAAGGCGGGCTCCTTTCAAGACACTATCATAATATAATTCGGGCTTGTGGTGCTCCTTCCCCTCCGGCGGTCCCTCGGTCATCAACTTTTTCGCATCCATCTTCCCCCGGTGCACCTTTGCACGGGCGAAGGCCATTCACGCACCCTCTATACAGACCGACCGGTTGATGATTTCGAGTCGAGGGCAGGCACTCACAAGCCGCTTCACGAGCCCGAAGTAACTACTTGGAATCGGCTCGGCGGGCCATAGCTAGATAATTAAATCCTTCATGGCTAGCTCGGCCGCCTTATGCAGTTCGATCAGCTGTGTCAGTTGATTGGCAAAAGGCACCGGATAATTCGGTGCCAATTACTGCGTCCATAAGAGCTTATCCGCAGTGTTCCTTTCTTCGGCTCGGTAGACTTGTGCGACATCATATATGCTGCGTGGCAGCTCTGCCAATACCCTTGGAGAAATCAGAATTCAAATTATCAACTTAATTTTCTCCTTTCAACTACCCGCTTTGTATAGAAAAAGCCTTACCAGCCACAATTTTCCTTGCCTCATGGATTTCCTTCAGGGCACCTTGGGCTTCCGCTCGGGCATCACTTGCGTCTTGGCAAGCTTGGGAGAGTTCGGATTCTTTCCCTGATAAACTGTGCTCCAAGGTCTCGCATTTCTTCACGGCCTCTTGAAGCTCTCGCTCGGCTTCAATAACTCAGGCCTCGTGCTTTTTGCGAAGAGCTTGCTCTATGGCTGCCTTTTTCTCGGCCTCGGCCACAACCTTCTTAAGAGCCTCGACTTCGGTCATCGCCCCTAGAGCAAATCATGAAACATATCTTTACCATACTAAAAATTTGTTTGCACTAAACGTGAGCAAGGTTTGTGCATACCTTGTTTACCCTCCAACTGCCTTTTCAACTGGCCAAGTTCTTCTTCGGCCCGCTCCAGACTATTATTCAGTCCAGAGACTTCCGCTGTATGAGAGGCAGTAGTCGCTACAGACGCCTGCTTATAAAAGAAGAGAGATAGATGTCATCAAGTGAGTCTCCTGCGAACATAAATTCGATTCTCTGTCTGGTTCTTTCTTTCACCGAACAGTGTATCAGGGGCTACTATCTATACTATGACACTCTTCGAAACCTTATAAAACATACCTCAAAGCCTCTTATAAGGTTGATGCAGGCTTCATCTAGTCCACCCTCAGCGGACCGAATCTTCTCAATCACTGCACCCATAAGGGAATGGTGTTCATCGATGATAGAGGCGCTTTTCATCGATGGAATATAAAGGCATATGAGAGCATAACCATGATAGAGTAGGCAATGTGTTGCATGTATCTTGGCCATATGCATCAGAGCAAAGAATGTTAAAGAAAATACCTTCATGCTCATGAGTCCTTCTTGAAACAGTATGTACATCAGCAGGAATTCCTCATACTCATGATTGTGATGCATATACTTACCTTGCAGTCTTGAGTTAGCTTGGGATGGGATGAACCTGCGTAAACAAGGTTAGATAACACAGATGCATCTACTAGCCAGAGCAAACAAAAGAAACCACAAGAATACCAAGACTAGGATGACATGTAGAGAGTGAGTACTAAGTACCACATTGGATTAGACATGTCCCCAAGAGTAAAGATATGCAATGAATTTAAATGATTTCTTTCCCTTAGATGTCTTGCTCCCCCTGAATCTAACATGGGATATTGGGAGAAGATAGGGAAACAGAAAATTAGAGCTAAAAGATCAAAGCTGAAAGATATGAATGATGAACAGAACTAATGCATGCTAATGCAAATAAGCACAAAAGATCAAAAAGATATGTGGGCATCTCTCCTCTTGAACACCAAGCATCTGGGATCCTTGAGAAAAACTTTCTACTTAAGTATTCTCTCCCCCTGGAATCTCTCTCCCTTTGAGGGTCTCTCCCCCTTAGACGATCTCTCTCCCCCTTAAGGATCTCTTTCTAAAAGATAAGCTTTTGATGTTCTCTCTCTCCAAATGATAAGCTTTGATGTTCTCTCTCTCCCCCTTTGACATCAATTTCCAAGAAGGGTCTTCTAGAATCTGTTGAATGGGTTTGGTCCTTGAGACACAGCACAAAGCAAAGATAAAAATGTGATGCTTGTAGAGGACAAGATTCATTGAGTGGAGCTGGATCAGAAGAGACATAGAATATGTGGCAAGCTGTTTTTCCTGTTGTGAAATCGGTGGCACCGAGTGGTTTGCTTCGGTCGTGCCGAAAGGGTTCGGTTGGACCGAAAATAACAAGTAGGTGAAACCGAGTTCATCTCAGAGAAAACACTTGTCACCTTAGCTCACTTAGATTAGTAAGATCTCACAAAGATTTGCAAGGAATTTACTGAAAGATATGCAATGAATTGGAATGCAAAAAGTGCAGAGCAAACAGGGAGAAAATCTAGATGAAGTTTTTTTTTGAAAGGGGAAAAATATGCATGAGATAAATGCAAAAAGCACAGAAAACAACACAAGAGAACTTCATCTAGAGATGGTCGGCGACAAGGTCACCTATGTTAGAGTATATTGACTTAGGAGTCAAGTGAGAGCACTTGATCATAGGTCATACTAATCGTTTAAGCTCAAAATGGGGTTGCCATTTTTCGTTTAAGCATCTTGATGTATTCACATCTTGTCGAGTTGCTTTAGCTCATGACTTGGAGTAAAGCTTCTCTAAGATGGAATGACATACCTTGGTTGGTGGTGTTGTCCATGTAGTTGAACTTGTGTGGGTTGCTCAAGGTTGTAGTTCATCAAGAATTTGGAGCACCACTTGGAAGTTTAGTCCATCTACCTACATTTTTAGTTCTTGCAAGGAAGAGCACTTGTGTATCCAAAAATGACAATCATGAAGCTTAACATAGAATTTGTCAAAGGATATGTTTGAGTGGTTTCGTGCTTCCTTGTCTTCATCCACCATAGTGTAGAAACTTGGTGATGTAGAGATTGCTCAAGATGTGAGTACATTACAATCTTATGTAGTTTGATTCCACCAAGTACCTACATGGGTTAGATAGCATGCAAGATACAAATGTATCCAAGACGTAAGATTTTCATCATAAGAGAAATATCAAGGATTAGTCATAAGCTCATGTCTTGCATGTATCCAATGGAGTTTCTACTCCAAGTTTGAAGCATCAATGATGTTCAATTCTCCTCTTAACCTGCAAAACACTTTCTCATCAAGAGGTTTAGTGAATATATCCGCTAATTGCTTTTCGGTGCGAACATGCTTAAGATCAATGTCACCCTTAGCAACATGATCTCGAATGAAATGATGACGAACTTCAATATGCTTAGTTCGAGAATGTTGCACAGGATTATGACCAATTTTGATAGAACTTTCATTGTCACATAGCAATGGAACATGTCTCACATATATCCCATAATCTTTAAGAGTTTGGGTCATCCAAAGTAATTGAGCACAACATGAACCAGCGGCAATATATTCAGCTTCGGCGGTGGATAAGGATACCGAGTTATGTTTCTTGGAGGACCAAGACACAAGAGATCTACCAAGAAATTGACAAGTACCAGAAGTGGACTTTCTATCAACCTTGTCTCCGGCATAGTCCAAGTCGGAATAACCAACAAGATCAAAAGAGGCCCTCTTAGGATACCAAATGCCAAAGTTTGGTGTGTGGATTAAGTATCTCACTATCCTTTTCACGGCCTTAAGATGACATTCTTTAGGAGCAGCTTGATATCGTGCACACATGCACACACTTAGCATGATATTGGGACGTGAAGCACAGAGATATAACAATGAACCAATCATAGAGTGATAAACCTTTTGATCAACCGGTTCACCATCTTTGGTCAAGTCATTATGTCCACTAGTAGGCATGGGTGTAGACATACCTTTGCATTCTTGCATATTGAACTTCTTGAATAAGTCCTTGGTGTACTTTGTTTGAGAAACAAAGGTACCTTCCTTAGTTTGCTTGATTTGCAACCCAAGAAAGAATTTGAGTTCACTCATCATGGACATCTCAAACTTCTCCGACATTAGCTTCCCAAACTTTTCACTAAAATGAGGGTTAGTTGAACCAAATATAATATCATCAACATAGATTTGGCACACAAATAGTTCTCCATTAACACTTTTAGTAAATAGAGTAGAATCAATTTTCCCAATTTCAAAGCCTTTTTCAATATGAAACTTGGTCAAGCATTTATACCATGCTCTAGGAGCTTGTTTAAGACCATAAAGAGCTTTGTGAAGTTTGTAAACATGATTGGGTTTCTTAGGATTGACAAAGCCGAGAGGTTGCTTAACATAAACTTCCTCCTCTATTTCACCATTTAGAAAAGAACTTTTAATGTCCATTTGGTACAAGGTGATGTCATGATGATTAGCATAGGCAAGTAAGATGTGAATAGACTCAAGTCTAGCAACAGGGGCGTAAGTCTCACCATAGTCCATAACTTCGACTTGTGTGTAGCCTTGGGAGACGAGACGTGCTTTGTTG
The DNA here is from genome assembly GCF_018294505.1 of Triticum aestivum. Lineage (NCBI taxonomy): Eukaryota > Viridiplantae > Streptophyta > Magnoliopsida > Poales > Poaceae > Triticum > Triticum aestivum. The sequence goes on along the minus strand of NC_057801.1, from coordinate 528,054,035 downwards.
CGAACTACTTGTCCATCTTCATCTTGCTTGTTGCGAAACACCCATTTGGTGCCGATGACGTTGTGGTTGTTGTCGGGCTTCTCAACCAATGTCCAAACTTGGTTCCTCTCAAAGTTATGTAGCTCTTTATGCATAGCATTTATCCAATCCGGATCTTCCAACGCTTCTTCAACCTTCATAGGTTCAATACTAGAGATGAAAGAATAGTTTTCACAAAAGTTAGCTAAACAAGTTTTAGAGCGAGTGATTCTCCCGGTTTGAATGTCACTGTAGATTTGCTCAACGGGATGATCTTTAGCAACTCTTGCTCGAACTCGTGAAAGCTTTTGCTTGGGTCTTTGTTGAACATCTTCTTCATCTTGTTCTTCTTCTTCTTGGCCTTCTTCATTGTTGGTGTTGTCGTTCTCTTGTCGTGGTGGAGAAGGAGGTTGTTGACGTTCATCTTGATGCACTTCCTCGTTTTCTTCATCTTGGTGTGTCCCACTTGTGGATGCTTCCGTATCAACTCTTTGTTCACCTTGTTGTGACGTAGAAGCTTCCACTTGGACGGAGGAGGTACTCTCCTTCACCTCCGTTGGACGAACCTTGCCAATGGCCAAGTCTTGAATTGCTTCCGAAGGATCTTTTTCACCTACATCAATTGGCAATTGCTCTACTTGCGAGCCGTTAGATTCATCAAACTTCACATCTGCCATCTCTTTAACCTTTCGGGTGAAATTGTTGTAGACACGGTAAGTGTGAGAGTTTGAGCCATAACCTAGTAGGAAACCTTCATGAGATTTAGGAGAAAATTTAGAGCGATGATGCTTATCAAGAATGTAGCACTTTGAGCCGAATACTCGAAAGTATCCAACTAGGGGTTTGTTACCGGTGAGGAGCTTGTATGTCGTCTTGCCGAGTAGCTTGTGAAGATACAAGAGATTTGTTGCATGACAAGTTGTCTCAACTGCTTCTGCCCAAAAGTGCTTAGGCGTCTTGTACTCATCAAGCATCGTTCTCGCCATTTTGATGAGTGTCCGGTTCTTCCTCTCAACAACTCCGTTTTGTTGAGGTGTGTACGTAGCCGAGAACTCGTGTGAAATCCCTTCTTCGTCAAGAAAGGTGTCCACATTTGCGTTCTTGAACTCCGTTCCGTTGTCGCTGCGAACCTTCTTGATCTTAACTTCAAATTGATTTTGGGCCTTCCTAGCGAAGTTTTTGAAGATCTTTTGGACCTGCGATTTATCATCGAGAAAGAACACCCACGTAAATCTTGAAAAATCATCAACTATTACTAGACCAAAAGAATTTCCATCGAGACTCTTGTAAGAGTTGGGACCAAAGAGATCCATGTGAAGTAGCTCGAGTGGCCTCCTTGTGGTCATGATGTTCTTCACGGGATGCCTTCCTCCAACCTGCTTACCTTCCTGACAAGCACTGCAAAGTCTATCCTTATCAAAAATGACATCGTTAACTCCAAGGATATGATTTCCTTTAATAAGCTTGTCAAGGTTTCGCATACCAACATGACCTAGTCGTCTATGCCATAACCAACCTTTTGAGGATTTAGCAATGAAGCAAGTTTTAGGTTGAGCCTATTTAGTGAAATCAACAATGTATAGATCACCTCTATGCACACCGGTAAAGACCATTTTATGATTTTCTCGACGAAACACTTGGCAATCTACTTCAGTAAATAGAACATTGCAACCGAAATCAGCAAGTCTAGATACTGAAAGTAAGTTGTATCCAAGAGATTCAATGAGCATAACATTTTGTATGGAGCTATCATGTGATATGGCCACCTTACCGAGGCCAACCACCTTACCCTTTGAGTTGTCACCGAAAGTGACATACTTTCGAGGACTATCATTATCAGCAAGCTCACGAAACATGTCTTTATCTCCGGTCATGTGATCGGTACATCCACTATCAAGAACCCATTCCTTTCCTCCTGACATATATCCCCGAAGATTTGCCATAAGACCAAAATGTCTCATTGCATCATCAAGATCAAAGTCACTATCATCATCCTCATCATAGTATCCATGTTCAACATCGTCATGTGGTGGATCAAGTCCTAGAGAGGGTGATTCATTAGAATGAGTTTGACAATAATCTTGCTTATGAATATTTATAGCTTTGGAAATAATATCACTAATGATACCAACATTTCCTTTGGCACGCATAAGGTTTGTAAGCTCAGATAGAAGATCACCAAACATAGGATCACTAGTATTCATCTTACTCAAAGCAATAGACTTATGGAGAATTTTATCAAGATTTTTCAAAGAATAATCTGGAAATCGTTCCTCAAGAAATTTCCATATGGTGTAGGCACACTTGAAAGTAGGCAAACATCCAAGCAAGTTTCTAGGCAATCCTCTAATGATTAGTTCGGCAGTTCTAAGATTCCTGATCATGTCAATTGACTCATTGTGGGTAGGATGCATAGGATCAACATAAGGTGCACAAGGGCTAGCAATGTACTTGTTCAAATGGTATTGATTCAAAATAACAAGCATCTCATTCTTCCACTCATGAAAATACTCTCCATCAAGAATAGGCACTCTATGTCTAAGACTCCCAATAGTAGACTCATCCATCTTCCTCCAATGGTGATTAAACCAAAGCAATGGATACCAATGCTCTGATACCACTTGTAGGACCTTGAAGTATGTCTAGAGGGGGGTGATTAGACTACTTGACCAATAAAAACTTAACCTTTTCCCAATTTTAGAGTTTGGCAGATTTTAGCTACTTTAGGACAAATCAAGCAATCATCACACTGTTCAAGCAAGCATGCAAAGAGTATATAGGCAGCAGAAATTAAAGCATGCAACTTGCAAGAAAGTAAAGGGAAGGGTTTGGAGGATTCAAACGCAATTGGAGACACGGATGTTTTTGGCGTGGTTCCGATAGGTGGTGCTATCGTACATCCACGTTGATGGAGACTTCAACCCACGAAGGGTAACGGATGCGCGAGTCCACGGAGGGCTCCACCCACGAAGGGTCCACGAAGAAGCAACCTTGTCTATCCCACCATGGCCGTCACCCATGAACGACTTGCCTCACTAGCGGTAGATCTTCACGAAGTAGGCGATCTCCTTGCCTCACTAGCGGTGGGACCTGAAGGAAATATTCCCTAGAGGCAATAATAAAGTTATTATTTATTTCCTCATATCATGATAAATGTTTATTATTCATGCTATAATTGTATTAACCGGAAACATAGTACATGTGTGAATACATAGACAAACATAGTGTCACTAGTATGCCTCTACTTGACTAGCTCGTTAATCAAAGATGGTTAAAGTTTCCTAACCATAGACATGAGTTGTCATTTGATTAACGGGATCACATCATTAGGAGAATGATGTGATTGACTTGACCCATTCTGTTAGCTTAGCACATGATCGTTTAGTATGTTGCTATTGCTTTCTTCATGACTTATACATGTTCCTATAACTATGAGATTATGCAACTCCCGTTTGCCGGAGGAACACTTTGGGTGCTACCAAACGTCACAACGTAACTGGGTGATTATAAAGGAGTACTACTGGTGTCTCCAAAGGTACATGTTGGGTTGGCGTATTTCGAGATTAGGTTTTGTCACTTCGATTGTCGGAGAGGTATCTCTGGGCCCTCTCGGTAATGCACATCACTATAAGCCTTGCAAGCAATGTAGCTAATGAGTTAGTTACGAAATGATGCATTACGTAATGAGTAAAGAGACTTGCCGGTAATGAGATTGAACTAGGTATTGGATACCGACGATCGAATCTCGGGCAAGTAACATACCGATGACAAAGGGAACAAAGTATGTTGTTATGCGGTTTGACCGATAAAGATCTTCGTAGAATATGTAGGAGCCAATATGGGCATCCAGGTTCCGCTATTGTTATTGACCAAGAATAGTTCTAGGTCATGTCTACATAGTTCTCGAACCCGTAGGGTCCGCACGCTTAAGGTTTCGATGACAGTTATATTATGAGTTTATGAGTTTTGATGTACCGAAGGAGTTCGGAGTCCCGGATGAGATCGAGGACATGACGAGGAGTCTCGAAATGGTCGAACGTAAAGATCGATATATTGGACGACTATATTCGGAGTTTGGAAAGGTTCCTTGTGATTCGGGTATTTTTCGGAGTACCGGAGAGTTACGGGAATTCACCGGGGAGTATATGGGCCTTATTGGGCCATACGTGAATAGAGGAGAAAGGCCAAAAGGAAGGAGGCCTGCGCCCCCCCTCTGGTCCAAATTGGACAAGGGGCACAACCCCCCTTTCCTTCTTCCTCTCCCCCTCTTTCCCCTTCTCCTACTCCAACAAGGGAGGTGGAATCCTACTAGGACTAGGGAGTCCTAGTAGGACTCCACACTTGACGCGCCCCCTCCTAGGGCCGGCCTCCTCCCCCTTGCTCCTTAATATACGGGGGCAGGGGCAGGGGCACCCCATGACACACAAGTTGATCTACGGATCGTTTCTTAGCCGTGTGCGGTGCCCCCCTCCACCATATTCCACCTCGGTCATATCGTCGCGAAGTTTAGGCGAAGCCCTGCGCCGGTAAAGCATCATCATCGTCACCACACCGTCCTGCTGACGGAACTCATCCCCGACACTTTGCTGGATTGGAGTCCGGGGATTGTCATCGAGCTGAACGTGTGCTGAACTCGGAGGTTCCGTACGTTCGGTACTTGGATCGGTCGGATCGTGAAGACGTACGACTACATCAACTGCGTTGTCATAATGCTTCCGCTTACGGTCTACGAGGGTACGTGGACACACTCTCCCCTCTCATTGCTATGCATCACCATGATCTTGCGTGTGCGTAGAATTTTTTTTGAAATTACTACGTTCTCCAACAGGACCGATTACTCAAACTTGGTGAGACCGATTTTGGTAATAAGTAATCCAGAGAGTTTGCATTGTAATCTTGGTAGTACTGATTTCTCAAACTCGGTGAGACCGATTTTGGTAATGGATATACACAGCGAGATTACAATCCCATCTCGGTGAGACCGAGATCCCTATCGGTAGAACCGATTTGCTTAGGGTTTGTGGCAGTGGCTAAGACATATGGAATCGGTGGCGCTAGATAGGAAGAATCGGTGTGACCAATTTTGGCTTTGGGTTTAGGTCATTTGTGGAAGTGGGAAAGTAGCTGAGGGTTTTGGAGCATATCATAAAGCACATGAAGCAAGAGGCTCATTAAGCAACACCTCATCCCTCCTTGATAGTATTGGCTTTTCCTATAGACTCAATGTGATCTTGGATCACTAAAAATGTAAAATGAAGAGTCTTGAGCTTGAAGCTTGAGCCAATCCTTTGTCCTTAGCATCTTGAAGGAGTTCCCACATCCTTTAGTCCATGCCACTCCGTTGTGGAACTTATCTGAAACATACTAGATAAAGGTGTTAGTCCAACAAGAGATATGTTGACATTAATTACCAAAACCACCTAGGGAGCACTTGTGCTTTCAAAGTCTCAAGCATCTAAGCTTGGGGATGCCCTAGTTGGCATCCCGCCTTTCTTCTTGAACAACTATTGGTCAGTTTTGGTTGAGCCTAAGTTTTTACTTCTTCACATGATATGTCCTATCCTTGCAATATCATTTTATTTTATTTTTGCTTGCCGTTTGAATAATATCCCAAGATCTAAAATTCTTAAATGTTAGAGAGTCTTCACATAGTTAGACAATTATTCGACTACTCATTGATCTTCACTTATATATTTTGGAGTAGTATGTCATTTGCTCTAGTGCTTCACTTATATATTTTTAGAGCACGTCAGTGGTTTTATTTTGAAGAAATTGATGAACTCTCATGCTTCACTTATATTATTTTGAGAGTCTTAAACAACATGGTAATTTGCTTTGGTTATGAATTTAGTCCTAATATGATGGGCATCCAAGAGGGATATAATAAAAACTTTCATATAAAGTGCATTGAATACTATGAGAAGTTTGATTCCTTATGATTGTTTTGAGATATGAGGATGGTGATATTAGGGTCATGCTAGTGGAGTAATTTTGAATTTGAGAAATACTTGTGTTGAGGTTTGTGATTCCCGTAGCATGCACGTATGGTGAATAGTTATGTAATGAAGTTGGAGCATGAGACATTTTTTGATTGTCTTCCTTATGGGTGGCGGTCGGGTACGAGCGATGGTCTTTTCCTACCAATCTATCTGCCTAGGAGCATGCGCGTATTACTTTGTTTTGATAACTAATAGATTTTTGCAATAAGTATGTGAGTTCTTTATGACTAATGTTCAGTCCATGGATTATACGCACTCTCACCCTTCCACCATTGCTAGCCTCTCTAGTACCGTGCAACTTTCCTCGGTACCATATGCCCACCGTATACCTTCCTCAGAACAACCACCATACCTACCTATTATGGCATTTCCATAGCCATTTCGAGATATATTGCCATGCAACTTTCCACCGTTCCGTTTATTATGACACGCTTCATCATTGTCATACTGCTTTGCATGATCATGTAGTTGACATCGTATTTGTGGCAAAGCCAACTTTCATAATTCTTTCATACATGTCACTCTTGATTCATTGCACATCCCGGTACACCGCCGGAGGAATTCATATAGAGTCATATTTTGTTCTAAGTATCGAGTTGTAGTTCTTGAGTTGTAAGTAAATAAAAGTGTGATGATGATCATTATTAGATCATTGTACCAGTGAGGAAAGGATGATGGATACTATGGTTCCCCCACAAGTCGGGATGAGACTCCAGACAATTTTTTTAAGAGAGGCCAAAAAAAGAGAGCCAAAAAACAAAAAAATGATAAGAGAAAAAGAGAGAAGGGGCAATTCTACTATCCTTTTTCCACACTTGTGCTTCAAGTAGCACCATGATCTTCATGATAGAGAGTCTCTTATGTTGTCACTTTCATATACTAGTGGGAATTTTTCATTACAGAACTTGGCTTGTATATTCCAACGATGGGATTCCTCAAATGCCCTAGGTCTTCGTGAGCAAGCAAGTTTGATGCACACCCACTTAGTTTCTTTTTGAGCTTTCATAAACTTATAGCTCTAGTGCATCCGTTGCATGGCAATCCCTACTCACTCACATTGATATCTATTGATGGCCATCTCCATAGACCGTTGATATGCCTAGTTGATTTGAGACTATCTCCTTCTTTTTATCTTGTCCACAACCACCATATTTTGTTCCACCCATAGTGCTATGTCCATGGCTCACGCTCATGTATTGCGTGAAAGCTGAGAAAGTTTGAGAACATCAAAAGTATGAAACAATTGCTTGGCTTGTCATCGGGGTTGTGCATGATTTTAATGTTTTGTGTGATGAAGATGGAGCATAGCCAGACTATATAAATTTGTAGCGATAAGCTTTCTTTGGCCATGTTATTTTGAGAAGGCATAATTGCCTTGTTAGTGTGCTTGAAGTATTATTGTTTTTATGTCAATATTAAAGTTTTGTTTTGAATCTTATGGATCTGAATATTCTTGCCACAATAGAGAGAATTACATTGATAAATATGTTAGCTAGCATTCCACATCAAAAATTATGTTTTTATCATTTACCTACTCGAGGACGAGCAGGAATTAAGATTGGGGATGCTTGATACGTCTCCAATGTATCTACAATTTTTTATTGTTCCATGCTATTATATTATTTGTCTTGGATGTTTTATATGCATTCATATGCTATTTTATATGATTTTTGGGACTAACCTATTAACCTCGATCCCTGTGCCAGTTTCTGTTTTTTCCTTGTTTTTGAGTTTTGTAGAAAAGGAATATCAAGCGGAGTCCAAACGAGCTGAAAATTTACGGTGATTTTGTATGGACCAGAAGAAGCCCCGAAGCAAAAGAGTTTGGGCCAGAAGAGTCCCGGGTCAACCACGAGGGTGGAGGGCGCGCCCTACGTCCCTCCCCCCGGGAGGGTGCTCCACCCTCGTCCTTGACTCATGGACCCCCCTGATGTGAAACCGACGCTAAAAATTCCTATAAATACAGAAACCGCCAAAAAGAAACCAAGATCGGGAGCTCCGCCGCCGCAAGCCTCTATAGCCACCAAAAACCAATCGAGACCCTGTCCCGACACCCTACCGGAGGGGGGATACATCACCGGTGGCCATCTTCATCATCCTGGCGCTCTCCATGATGAGGAGGGAGTAGTTCACCCTCGGGGCTGAGGGTATGTACCCGTAGCTATGTATTTGATCTCTCTCTCTCTCTCTCTCTCGTGTTCTTGATTTTGCACGATCTTGATGTACCGTGAGCTCTACTACTATAGTTGGATCTTATGATGTTTCTCCCCCTCTACCTTCTTGTACTGGATTGAGTTTTCCCTTTGAAGTTATCTTATCAGATTGAGTCTTTAAGGATTTGAGAACACTTGATGTATGTCTTGCGTGGTATACTCGTGGTGACAATGGGGTATTCTATTGATTAACTTGATGTATGTTTTGGTGATCAACTTGCGGGTTCAGTGACCTTGTGAACTTATGCATAGGGGTTGGCACACGTTTTCGTCTTGACTCTCTGGTAGAAACTTTGGGGCACTCTTTGAAGTTCTTTATGTTGGTTTGAATAGATGAATCTGAGATCGTGTGATGCATATCGTATAATCAAACCCACGAATACTTGAGGTGACATTGGAGTATCTAGGTGACATTAGGTTTTTGGTTGATGTGTGCCTTAAGGTGTTATTTTACTACAAACTCTAGGGTTGTTTGTGACACTTATAGGAATAGGCCAATGAATTGATCGGAAAGAATAACTTTGAGGTGGTTTTGTACCCTACAATAATCTCTTCGTTTGTTCTCCACTATTAGTGACTTTGGAGTGACTCTTTGTTGCACGTTGAGGGATTGTTATATGATATAATCATTTTATCATTGTTGAGAGAACTTGCACTAGTGAAAGTATGAACCCTAGGCCTTGTTTCGAAGCATTGTAATAGCATTTTCCCTCAATTTTATTACTAGTTACCTTGCTGTTTTTATATTTTCAGATTACAAAACCTATATCAACCATCCATATTGCATTTGTATCACCATCTCTTCTCTGAACTAGTGCACCTATAGAATTTACCATTGTATTGGGTGTGTTGGGGACACAAGAGACTCTTTGTTATTTGGTTGCAGGGTTGTTTGAGAGAGACCATCTTCATCCTACGCCTCCCGTGTATTGATAAACCTTAGGTAATCCACTTGAGGGAAATTTGCTACTGTTCTACAAACCTCTACACTTGGAGGCCCAACAACGTCTACAAGAAGAAGGTTGCGTTGTAGACATCAGTCAACATACATTATTCCCTTTGTCATGGTATGTTACTTGCCCGAGATTCGATCGTCTGTATCTTTATACCTAGCTCAATCTCATTACCGGCAAGTCTCTTTGCTCATTCCAAATGCATCATCGCGCAATTAACTCATTAGTCACATTGCTTGCAAGGCTTCATATGATGTGCATTACCGAGAGGGCCCAGAGATACCTCTCTGATACTCGGAGTGACAAATCCTAATATTGATCTATGCCAACCCAACAAACACCTTCAGAGATACCTGTAGAGCATCTTTATAATCACCCAGTTATGTTGTGACGTTTGATAGCACACAAGGTATTCCTCCGGTGTCTGTGAGTTGCATAATCTCATAGTCACAGGAATATATATATATATATGACATGATTAAAGCACTAGCAATAAAACTGAATGATCATTATGATAAGCTAACGAATGGGTCTTGTCCATCACATCATTCCACTAATGATGTGATCTCGTTCATCAAATGACAACTCATATCCATGGCTAGGAAACTTAACCATCTTTGATCAACGAGCTAGTCTAGTAGAGGCATACTAGGGACATAGTATTTTGTCTATGTATTCACACATGTATCAAGTTTCCGATTAATACAATTCTAGCATGAATAATAAACATTTATCATGATACAAGGAAATATAAAATAACAACTTTACTATTGCCTATAGGGCATATTTCCTTCATATCCCTGCCTCGCGCTCATGTATTGCATGAGGGTCGAAAAAGCTGAAGCGCATTAAAAGGTATGAACCAATTGCTCGGCTTGTCATCGGGGTTGTGCATGATAAATACTTTGTGTTAAGAAGACAGAGCATGACAAGACAAATGATTTTGTAGGGATATCTTTCTTTAGCATTGATATTTCGAAAGACATGATTGTTTGTTGGGATGCCTGAGTATTAATGTCTTTATGTCAAATTATAGATTATTGCTTTGAATCACTTATGCCTTAATATTCATGGCATGACTAGACATATGATCAAGTTTATGTTAGGTAGCATTCCACATCACAAATTATCTCTTTATCATTTACCTACTCGAGGACGAGTAGGAATTAAGCTTGCGGATGCTGATAAGTCCCCGTTGTATCTATAATTTTTGATTGTTTCATGCCAATATTATACAACTTTCACATATTTTTGGCAACTTTTTATATGATTTCTTGGACTAACCTATTGATCCAGTGCCTAGTGCTAGTTCATGTTTGTTGCATGTTTTTTGTTTCACAGAAAATCCATATCAAACAAAGTCCAAATGCAATAAAAGTTTACAGAGAACTATTTTGGAATTTATGTGATTTTTGGGAGGTGGAATCAACGCAAACGGGGGCCCACAGTGCCCACAAACCACCAGGGCGCGCCCTGGTGTCTTATGCCCACCTCGAACATCAGTTGGAGCCCTTCTTCTGGCGCAAGAAAGATAATTTATGGAAAAAATTGTGTAAAAAATTCAGCGCAATCGGAGTTATGGATATCCGGGAATTTAAGAAACCGTGAAGGGCCAGATCTGGGAAATGCGAAACAGAAGAGAACAGAGAGGAAGATCCAATCTCGGAGGGGCTCCCGCCCCTCCGCCACCATGGAGGCCATGGACCAGAGGGAAAACCCTCCTCCCATCTAGGGGGAGGCCAAGGAAGAAGAAGGAGGGGGGCTCTCACCCCCTCTCTCTCTGTGGCGCTAGAGTGCCGCTGGGGCAAGGATCATGACGACGATCTACATCAACAATGTTGCTACCGTCAACACCAACTTTCTCCCCATCTATGCAGCGGTGTAACACCCCTTCTCCCCGCTGTAATATCTACTTAAACATGGTCCTCAACTCCATATATTATTTCCCAATGATCTATGGTTATCCTATGATGTTTGAGTAGATATGTTTTGTCATGTGGGTTAATCGTGATCTTGGTTGGTATGATTGTATATTTTATTTATGGTGTTGTCCTACGGTGCCCTCCATCTGGCACAAACATGAGAGGCCCCCGCTGTAGGGTGTTGCAATATGTTCGTGGTTTGCTAATTGTTAGTGTTGCGGGGGATGACAGCAGCCTAAACACGGATAAGTGGGTTATGGCGTATGGGAGTAAAGAGGACTTGATACTTAATGCTATGGTTAGGTTTCACGACCTTAATGATGGTTAGTAGTTGCGGATGCTTGCTAGAGTTCCAATAATAAGTGCATATGATCCAAGTAGAGAAAGTATCTTAGCTCATGCCTCTTCCTCATATAAAATTACAAGAATGATTACCGATACTTGTTATCGATTGCCTAGGGACAAATTACTTTCTTGTTGACAAAAGCTATCTGAGAGAATCCTAGATTAGGGGGTCCTTGGATAGCCGGACTATATACTTTGGCTAGACTATTGGACTATGAAGATACAAGATTGAAGACTTCGTCCCGTGTACGGGTGGGACTCTCCTTTGTGTGGAAGGCAAGCTTGGCAATTCGGATATGTAGATCTCCTTCTTTGTAACTGACTCTGTGTAACCCTAGCCCCCTCCCGTGTCTATATAAACCGGAGGGTTTAGTCCATAGGACAACAACAATCATAATCATAGGCTAGCTTCTAGGGTTTAGCCTCTACAATCTCGTGGTAGATCAACTCTTGTAATACTCATATCATCAAGATCAATCAAGCAAGAAGTAGGGTATTACATCCATCGAGAGGGCTTGAACCTGGGTAAACATTGTGTCCCCCACCACTTGTTACCATTAGCCTTAGACGCACAGTTCGGGACCCCCAACGCGAGATCCGTCGGTTTTGACACCGACATTGGTGCTTTCATTGAGAGTTCCACTGTGTAGTCACGATAAGGCTTGATGGCTCCTTCAATCGTCTTCAACGATGCGGTCCAGGGTGAGGTTTTCCTCCCCGGACAGATCTTCATATTCGGCGGCTTTGTATTGCCGCCCAACTCGCTTGGCCATCTGGAGTAGATCGATAGCTACGCCCCTGGCCATCAGGTTTGGTTTGGAAGCTTAAACTACACTGCCGACATCTGTGGAGACTTGATCTTCGACGGATTTGAGCCCATGTCAGGTGCGCCGAACAGTCACGATGATCATGACTTAGATCCGCCATCGGACAGTGTTTGGGAGATCACACCTGCGGCTGCCTCGGCCATCAATCTGGAGCAGATCATGCCATCCGAGGGCGGGTGGATGGACCCCGTCACGGAGGCCGCACACTCATTGGCGCTTGAGCTATACACAGACTTCAAATCCAAAGAAATCTGTGTCATCGTACCCTCGAACTCGTCTCTGGCCACAGGCTCCGAACCGTGTACATCTGTGCCTATCAAATCTGATTGGGCACCGATCATGGAGTTTACCTCCATGGATATCTTTAGCACTCGCCCTTGGGCGACATGCTAAATTCATTAAGGTCTCTCTCCTTGTCAAGAGACTCTTGGCCAAATTATGTCCGGCTGGAGTGGGAAGCGGACGACAAAGAAATTCGTTCCCCACCCACCACCCACTTAATAGCTACTGTCGATGACTTAACCGATGTGCTTGACTTCAACTCCGAAGACATCGACGATATGGACGACGATGCAGGAGAAGAACAGGAACCACCGCCCACAGGGCACTGGACAGCCACCTCATCATATGATATATATATATATATATATGGTAGACACGCCCAAAGAAGGCGATGGCGATGTGGCAATGGAGGATATTCCCCCTGAGAAGCAATGTAAGCACCGGTGTCATAGGCGCCGCTCTAAGCCCCACCATAGCAAAAATAGTGATACTGGCACAAGGGATGATAGCAATCCGGATGGTGCCGAAGACGAAAACAATCCCGCCCAGGCAGGCTTCGGCAGGCCGAGCGGCAGGATGGGTAAGCTAGCCCTAAGGAACAGGCAACAGATGGAGAATCATAGGATGACAATTACATGCCCCTCTTCGAAGACGAAGTGAGCCTTGGCGACAAACAATTCAACGTGCCTGAGGATCGCGTCGAGCGGGAGTGCTTCAAGCGTCAGCTTATAGCCACAACAAAAAGCCTGAAGAAGATGCATCAGCAGCTTCAAGCTGATCAAGGTCTCCTAACTGATAGATGGACCGAGGTCCTGGCAGCCAAGGAGTACGGACTCATGCGCCCTACCAAAAGTTACCCAAACCACAGGTTGCTACCTCAACTCGAGGAGGAGGCATTAAAGCCTACACTACCAGTGCATGGTGCGGCTGACCGGCCACCTCGTGGTCGAGACAAAGCGGCGTATCAGCCCAAAGTGCAGCCCGCACCTCGGCGCCAAGCAAGATCACGGGGGTGCGCCACAACACATGACGACGAAGGTCACGCTGGATACACTAAAAATAAATCCGGCAGGACCGAATACAATGTAGCCCGGCAGGGAGGCGCCACACACCCCCGATGCTTCACTGATGAAGTAATGGATCATAAATTCCCAGAAGGGTTTAAACCCGTGAACATGGAATCATATGATGGCACTACAGACCCCGCGGTATGGATAGAAGATTTCTTTCTCCACATTCACATGGCCCGCGCGGATGACCTGCATGCCATCAAGTACCTGCCACTAAAACTTAAGGGAAAGTCCATCGGAAGTTGGGAGAACCTGGCAGACGCATTCCTGGATAACTTGCAGGGCACGTATGTGCGACCACCGGATGCTGACGATTTAAGTCACATAACCCAACAGCCTGGAGAGTCCGCCAGGAAATTCTGGACTCGATTCCTAACTAAAAAGAACCAAATTGTCGACTGTCTGGATGCCGAAGCCCTAGCGGCCTTTAAGCATAATATCCGTGACAAGTGGCTTGCCCGACATCTCAGCCAAGAAAAACCGAAGTCCATGGCAGCCCTCACAACACTCATGACCCGCTTTGGTGCGGGCGAGGACAACTGGCTAGCTCGTAGCAACAACACAACAATCAATCCTGGCACATCAGAGGCCAGGGATAGCAATGGCAAGCCCAGACTACAAAAACAAGCGTCGCAAAGATGGTGATAACGCCGAAGACAGGCAGTCAATGCCGGATTCAGTGGCTCTAAGTCCGATCAGCGGAAAAAGCCATTCAAAAATAATAATTCGGGCCTGTCCAGTCTAGACCGCATGCTCAATCGTCCATGCCAAATTCATGGCACCCCAGGAACACCAGCCAATCATACCAATAGAGAATTCTGGGTCTTCAAACAAGCCGGCAGGTCAGGTGCCGAAAACAAAGAGAAGGGGTCTCAAAGCGACGGTGACAACGAGGAGCTCCGATCATCGAACACAGGAGGGCAAAAGAAATTTCCCCCGCAAATCAAAACGGTGAACATGACAAGCACCACCCACATTCCCAAGCTGGAATGGGCGTGCACTCTTAGGGATGTTGACTTAACGGAGCCAGTCACCCCACAATATAACCTATGGCCGGTCACCTTTGGTCGTACGGATCATCCGGCCAATACCAATCAGGGCAATCCAGCCGCACTCATCCTGGACCCAATATTTGACGGATTCCACCTCACACGAGTCCTTATGGACAGAGGCAGCAGTCTAAACCTGTTGTATCAGGACACAGTGCGCAAGATGGGTATCGATCATTCGATGATCAAACCCACTAAAACCACCTTTAAAGGTGTACAAGCTCCATCACTCTGGAGGTAGTCTTCGGATCACCAAACAAGTACCGTACCGAAGAGTTAGTCTTCGACATCGTCCCCTTTTGAAGTAACTATTAGGCACTGCTCGGACGAACCGCGTTCGCTCGATTCAATGCAGTGCCACATTATGCCTACCGTAAGCTCAAGATGCCCAGTCCACGCGGCGTCATCACGGTCAATGGCAAGGCAGCAATCCCCCTCGGTGCCAAAGAGTATACCACCGCCTTAACAGCAGAAGCAACGAGTGGCACCTTTCAATCGAACCTCGGGTCGACGGCCAAGCTCCTGGACACCGCCAATGGGGTCCGAACTACTTCGCAGTAGGATAGCCCGGCTCGTCCGGAGCTCAATTAAACACTCCGGCAAAAAGCTTGGAAAGGCCACATACTGTGGCTCAACCGCTCTGTGGCACGCAAATATTTCTTGCATTTTCTTTGCAGGTTTACTTTTGCGTAGGCCAGGACTGATGGCATGGAAACAGTTCAAATGCATAAGGGAATCTGTAGATATTCCCCTCGATGACTATCCGACTACACTCCGGATCCGCGTACAACTTCCTCCCGCCAGGTCTCAGCAGGTTCCGCAGTCATATTTCTTTTTATCACATACCTGTACTCATACGCATCGACATATTATTCAAATACAACATGTGGATTTATATGATGCTTATCTGCTGTTATTTATTATTGAAACTCTTCTGTCAAAAGGCAGTTGCACATCGCGATATGCCTTAATATGCCAGGGGCTTCATTATACCCATAATACGGCGATAAAGTCCGAACACCTTCACGACAGTTCGGCACCCCGAACTTATAGCATTATATGCATCAGCTCCGCATCATGTCTTGGGTCAATAGTTGGGTTTACCTGGCTCCCATGTTTTGGTACCTTACATTCCGCTATATCGGCTAAGGTATCATAGGGAGAACTACTGCGATTGTGTCCCGGTTCTTCCGGACGAGCACCTCTGTAGAGAAAGCCGAAAACTGACTGTCATGATACAGCGAGAGCTGGTCAGCTGTTCGTGAGGTTGTAAAATCTTTAAGGATTTCTTCTGCATAATGCCATAACCAATGCAACGTGCGATGGATCGACTTTTCTTCCGATCAGGTGCTTATAGAGCCCCTCGTGCGGTCTTCCGAACACCAGGGGCTGCGCCTACCTTCCTTTTGTCAAACTCCTATGGCTAAGTGAGAGTGATAAAGACCTATAGTCTGATTGCCTGGTTCGTTGTGCTGAACACCTCCTTCAAGGACCCAAAACTAGGATAAAGAGTGCTCAAGTTTATCCCGAACACCCCCGTGCTTAGTACGTGGGGGTAGAAGCCGACGACTAGGCAACTCGTAGGATTAATATATAAAATGGCCGCACAGGAGGAAAAACTTTCAAATAACAGGCAATAAATAATAGAAATGACCTTGTTCAACATTACAAAGGACAACATGGCTGTATTCATGGAAATATAATGTCCTAGGTGCATTGCTCCGCCGCAAGGCGGGCTCCTTTCAAGACACTATCATAATATAATTCGGGCTTGTGGTGCTCCTTCCCCTCCGGCGGTCCCTCGGTCATCAACTTTTTTGCATCCATCTTCCCCCGGTGCACCTTTGCACGGGCGAAGGCCATTCACGCACCCTCTATACAGACCGACCGGTTGATGATTTCGAGTCGAGGGCAGGCACTCACAAGCCGCTTCACGAGCCCGAAGTAACTACTTGGAATCGGCTCGGCGGGCCATAGCTAGATAATTAAATCCTTCATGGCTAGCTCGGCCGCCTTATGCAGTTCGATCAGCTGTGTCAGTTGATTGGCAAAAGGCACCGGATAATTCGGTGCCAATTACTGCATCCATAAGAGCTTATCCGCAGTGTTCCTTTCTTCGGCTCGGTAGACTTGTGCGACATCATATATGCTGCGTGGCAGCTCTGCCAATACCCTTGGAGAAATCAGAATTCAAATTATCAACTTAATTTTCTCCTTTCAACTACCCGCTTTGTATAGAAAAAGCCTTACCAGCCACAATTTTCCTTGCCTCATGGATTTCCTTCAGGGCACCTTGGGCTTCCGCTCGGGCATCACTTGCGTCTTGGCAAGCTTGGGAGAGTTCGGATTCTTTCCCTGATAAACTGTGCTCCAAGGTCTCGCATTTCTTCACGGCCTCTTGAAGCTCTCGCTCGGCTTCAATAACTCAGGCCTCGTGCTTTTCGCGAAGAGCTTGCTCTACGGCTGCCTTTTTCTCGGCCTCGGCCACAACCTTCTTAAGAGCCTCGACTTCGGTCATCGCCCCTAGAGCAAATCATGAAACATATCTTTACCATACTAAAAATTTTTTTGCACTAAACGTGAGCAAGGTTTGTGCATACCTTGTTTACCCTCCAACTGCCTTTTCAACTGGCCAAGTTCTTCTTCGGCCCGCTCCAGACTATTATTCAGTCCAGAGACTTCCGCTGTATGAGAGGCAGTAGTCGCTACAGACGCCTGCTTATAAAAGAAGAGAGATAGATGTCATCAAGTGAGTCTCCTGCGAACATAAATTCGATTCTCTGTCTGGTTCTTTCTTTCACCGAACAGTGTATCAGGGGCTACTATCTATACTATGACACTCTTCGAAACCTTATAAAACATACCTCAAAGCCTCTTATAAGGTTGATGCAGGCTTCATCTAGTCCACCCTCAGCGGACCGAATCTTCTCAATCACTGCACCCATAAGGGAATGGTGTTCATCGATGATAGAGGCGCTTTTCAGCGCCGCCAGTAAAGTATCCGGCACCTCTGGCTGGACAGAGGTTGCCGGTGGAACAGACACACCCCCTCTAGCCGACGGAGGCCGCCTGCCTGATTCTAGAGCCTTATTGGTCTCTGGAATCGTGTCCGGCTGGGGGCCGGATTCAAGATGGCCCCCGTCGTCGACGTCCACAGGAGCCTTCTCTCGCATGTGTCCGGACCCTGAAGTCTGACCTCCTGGCGCCACCTTTACGATCTCCCCCCCCCTCCTTGGCCCGAGTCCTTCTGGGGCAAAACCTCAGTATCATTCACATGTTTGGGGGAAGGGGCCTTCGGGGGTGTTGAGAGAGTCCTGGATTAGGGGGTATCCGGACAGCCGGACTGTGTACTACGTCCGGACTATTGAAGTGTGAAGATACAAGACTCAAGACTTCGGCCCATGTCCAGATGGGACTCTCCTTTGCGTGGGAGGCAAGCTTGGCAATTCGGATAATCCTTCCTTGTAACTGACTCCATGTAAACCCTAGCTCTCTCCGGTGTCTATATAAACCGGAGAGGTTGGTCCTTAGAAGGCCGATCACAATTACATTCATACCATCATAGGCTAGCTCTTAGGGTTTAGCCTCTACGATCTCGTGGTAGATCTACTCTTGTACTACCCATATCATCAATATTAATCAAGCAGGAAGTAGGGTTTTACCTCCATAGAGAGGGCCCGAACCTGGGTAAACATCTGTGTCCCTTGCTTCCTGTTACCATCAGCCTTGACGCACAGATCGGGACCCCCTACCCGAGATCCGCCGGTTTTGACACCGACATTGGTGCTTACATTGAGAGTTCCTCTGTGTCGTCGCTGTCAGGATTGATGGCTCCTTCGATCATCACCAACAACGCTGTCCAGGGCGAGACTTTCCTCCCCGGATATATCTTCGTGTTTAGCAGCTTGGCACTGCGGGCCAATTCACTTGGCCACCTGAAGCAGATCGATAGCGGGCCCCCGGCCACCAGGTGAGGTTTGGGAACTTGAACTACATGGCGGATATTCGCGGGGACTTGATCTTCGATGGATTCGGGTCAGCGCCAGAAGCGCCGAACAGTCACGATGAG
The DNA here is from genome assembly GCF_018294505.1 of Triticum aestivum. Lineage (NCBI taxonomy): Eukaryota > Viridiplantae > Streptophyta > Magnoliopsida > Poales > Poaceae > Triticum > Triticum aestivum. Next base: position 528,035,288 of record NC_057801.1, on the reverse strand, counting down.
CACGGCTTGGACCTGCTGTCAGACATTGCGCATGATATCACCCTGGTAGAAGCCTCGGATCTGAATCCGAGGCAGGTCGCGTTGCCTAAGGACAGAGGGCTGGACCCCGCCCCGCAGGCCATACCCTCGTTGGCGATGGAGCCGAACACAGGTCTCACCTCCGAGGGACCTGTGACTCCGGAGCCCCGGATTCATATCCAGATGTAGGTTCCAGTTCGCGCGCCCCCGAGCCCGCTGATCCTGGTTGGGCTCCGGTGATGGAGTTCACCGCGGCAGACGTCTTTCAGCACTCGCCCTTTGGCGACATGCTGGACTTATTGAAGTCTCTCTCCTTGTCAGGAGACTCCGGGCCGAACTATGTCCGACTCGAGTGGGAAGCGGACAACGACGGAATTCGTTGCCCACCCACCACCCACTTCATTGCCACGATCGATGATCTAACCGATGTGCTTGACTTCGACTCAAAAGACATCGACGGTATGGACGACGATGTAGGAGAATTACAGGAGCCACCGCTCACCGGGCGGTGGACGGCCACCTCCTCATACGATATACATATATGGTGGACACTCCGAAGGAAACAAATGGCGATGAGGCAACGGAGGATAACCCCTCGGAAAGAAAAACAAAGCATGGGCGTCGTCGGTGCCGCTCCAAGCCCCGCCACAGCAATACCGGCCCTGGAGACGAAAATAATCCAGATAGCGCCGAAGAAGAATATGAGCCTGACCAGCCCGCCTTCGAGCAGGCCGAACAGGAAGAGGAGCAGGTCAGCCCAGAAGAACAGGCGACAGACGCATACCCGGAGGAGCACAACTACATGCCTCCCTTCGAAGATGAGATTAGCCTCGGCGATGACGAATTCGGCATGCCTGAAGATCCCGTGGAGCAGGAGCGCTCCAAGCGTAGGCTTATAGCCACTGCGAGGAGCCTGAAGAAGAAGCAGCATTAAATCCAAGCTGATCAATATCTGCTCACAGAAAGATGGACAGAAGTCCTGGCAGCCGACGAATACGGACTCGAACGCCAAACGGCTGACTGGCCACCCCGTGGCCGGGATAAAACGGGATATCAGCCTGGATACCAGCCCGCACCCCCACACCGATACACTACGGCTCAGGGTAACAGGCAAGACCTGCAAGATATTCTGGAAAATAAAACAGGACAGCCAAGATCGATTTACGGAACATGGGGGGCGCGCCCCAGCGCGCGACGATGACCGTCGCGCCGGATACATCATCAACAAGTCCGGCCGGGCCGAACACAACAACCCAAACCAATCCGACATGCGTAGCCACATAGCCCGGCACAGAGGCGCCGCACACCCCCTCTGCTTCACTAACGAAGTAATGGATCATGAATTCCTAGAAGGGTTCAAACCCATAAACATCGAATCGTACGATGGTACAACAGACCCCGCAGTATGGATTGAAGATTTCCTTCTCCACATTCACATGGCCAACCGAGATGATCTACACGCCATCAAGTATCTTCCCCTTAAGCTCAAAGGACCAGCCCGGCACTGGTTAAACAGCTTGCCAGCAAATTCCATTGGCAGTTGGGAAAACCTGGAAGATGCATTCCTTGATAACTTCCAGGGCACATATGTGCGACCAACAGACGCCAATGACCTGAGCCACATTACTCAATAGCCCGGAGAGTCAGCCCGGAAATTCTGGACTCGATTCCTTACTAAAAAGAACCAAATAGTCGACAGTCCGGACGCCGAAGCCCTAGCGGCTTTCAAGCATAATATCCGTGACGAGTGGCTCGCTCGACACCTCGGCCAAGAAAAGCCCAAGTCTATGGCTGCTCTCACAACCCTAATGACCCGCTTTTGCATGGATGACGATAGCTGGTTGGCCTGCAGCGGCACCACGCCACATTCCGGCACTTCAGACAGCTGCGATGCTAACGGCAAACCACGGCGTAACAGGCATAAGAGACGGAGCAACGGCGACAGCACTAAAGACACGGCGGTCAACGCCGGATTCAGCGGATCCAAGTCCGGTCAGTGGAAAAAGCAGTTCAAAAGAAATAATCAGGGACCGTCCACCCTGGACCGCATACTGGAGCACTCGTGCCAAATCCATGGCACCCCGGACAAGCCAGCCAACCACACTAATAGAGACTGCTGGGTGTTCAAACAGGCCGGTAAGATAAACACCGAAAACAAGGACAAGGGTCTGCACAACGACGATGACGAAGAGCCCTGGCGTCCGAACATAGAGGGACAAAATAAATCCCCCCCCAGGTGAAAACGGTTAACATGATCTACGCCACCCATATCCCCAAGCGGGAACGGAAGCGAGCACTACTGGACGTCTATGCGATGGAGCCAGTCGCCCCCAAATTCAACCCATGGTCAGCGTGTCCGATCACCTTTGATCGTAGAGATCATCCTACCAGCATCCGCCATGGCGGCTCAGCCGCATTGGTCTTAGACCCAATCATTGACGGATTCCACCTCACGCGAGTCCTTATGCACGGCGGCAGCAGCCTGAACCTGCTTTACCAGGACACAGTGCGCAAGATGGGCATTGACCCTTTAAGGATCAAGCCCACCAAAACTACCTTTAAAGGTGTAATTCCTGGGGGAGAGGCCCGATGTACGGTCTCTATAACACTGGAAGTGGTCTTCAGATCCCTGGATAACTTTTGGAGCGAAGAGTTAATCTTCGACATCATCCCTTTCCGTAGTGGCTACCATGCACTGCTCGGACGAACCGCATTTGCTAGATTCAATGCGGTACCACATTATGTATACCTCAAGCTCAAGATGCCAGGACCGCGCGGGGTCATCACTGTCAACAGAAATATGGACCGCTCACTTCGAACAAAAGAACATACGGAAGCCCTCGTGGCAGAAGTACAATGCAGCCTACTCCGACAAACCAATCCAGTGAGAACCTCGAGCATAGTCAAGCGAGTCCGGAGTACCACGCAACAGGATCATCAGGAACGCCAAGAGCGTGATTAGCAGTCCGGCCTCCGCTCAAGCCCCTTCAAAGCAACATTCGTGCCACGCGTACACAATTACGCACTCAAGATACCATGGGCATAGGCGGAGGCGTATCAACGACTCAGATGATAGTACGGGTAACCGCCAAATACCTTCATACCCTTTGTCGGTGTCAAAATCAGTGGATCTCGGGTAGGGGGTCCCGAACTATGCGTCTAGGCGGATGGTAACAGGAGACAAGGGACACGATGTTTTTACCCAGGTTCGGGCCCTCTCGATGGAGGTAAAACTCTACTCCTGCTTGATTAATATTGATGATATGGGTTGTACAAGAGTAGATCTACCACGAGATCAAAGAGGCTAAACCCTAGAAGCTAGCCTATGGTATGACTGTTGTTCGTCCTACGGACTAAAACCCTCCGGTTTATATAGACATAGGAGAGGGCTAGGGTTGCACAGAGTCGGTTACAATGGCAGGAGATCTACATATCCGTATCGCCAAGCTTGCCTTCCATGCCAAGGAAAGTCCCATCCGGACACGGGATGGGGTCTTCAATCTTGTATCTTCATAGTCTAGGAGTCCGGCCAACGGTGATAGTCCGGCCATCCGGACACCCGCTAATCCAGGACACCCTCAGTAGCCCCTGAACCAGGCTTCAATGATGACGAGTCCGGCGTGCATATTGTCTTCGGCATTGCAAGGCGGGTTCCTCCTCCGAATACTTCATAGAAGATTTTGAACACAAGGATAGTGTCCGGCTCTGCAAAACAAGTTCCACATACCACCGTAGAGAGATTAATCTTTACACAGATCTGCTGACGTATTCCGCAGCGTGACATCACACCACGGCCAGGCCTTTATTCGAATTGTTTTTTGCTGTCCCACCTCAGCGCGTTTAGCGAGGCGGTTTCCTTGGCACGTCTTATGAAAGTGGAGATCGTGCCCCCCTTATTCTGGGATCGTCATCAATACGGGCGTGGGTAACCCAACCGTGGCCGTTGGCACGCCCCCTCTATCGAAGGCGAGTCCCAAACGGCCACGGGGAGGGCTCTTGGTATTCAACCTCTTTATAATGAGACCAAGGCCTGCTCCTTTCTTTCAATCTCAATCGAATCCGCCTCTCGCCTCGAGTTCCAACACCCAAAGCTCCAGATTCAGGCACTCCAGAGCTTCGACGATGTCCGGCTCCGACCTGCAAGGCCGGCAGATGCCTTCTTCCGTCACGGAAGAAGACGTGCTAAAGCTGAGAGACGCCAGGTACCTAACCGGCAAAATTTCGCATAGGCTGCCTGCCCAAGGGCAGGTTATTCCTACTCCCGAGCCTTGTGAGAGCGTGGTATTCGTGTCTCACTTCCTTCGGGGTTTAGGCTTCCTGACGGACCCCTTCGTGAGGGGGCTCATGTTTTATTATGGGCTGGAATTCCATGACTTGGATCCGGAGTCCATCCTCCACATCTCATCGTTCATTGTCGTATGTGAAGCCTTCCTCCGCATTATCCCTCACTTCGGATTGTGGCTCAAGACCTTCAAAGTGGAGCCGAACATGATCAAGGGGCAGCAGACAGAGTGCGGAGGGGCTGTTATAAGCAAAAATGCTGACGCTCCATGGCCTGAGGGCTCTTTTCAAGAGGTGCTCGGTTTATGGCAACAGGAGTGGTTTTACATCACCGCTCCCAGGGCACCAAATGGGTGGCGCCACCTGCCTTCCGTCCGGGTCCTCCATAGCAGCTGGCGTCATGGGTCAACAAAGGACTCGACTGGGGGCCGTCCAAGGATGTTCCTCTGCTGCAGGGCCGTATTCGAGACCTCCAAGATAGAGAGATTAATCTGGTCGTAGTGGCGCAGGTCATGCTGATTCGGCGCCTTCTGCCCTGCAAACGTTGCCCCCTCCGCCTGTGGGAATTTAATCCGGAGGGACCACGAGCTCTCCAACACTTCATGGGTGCGACGCCCGTGGATATGTATAAACTGTTCTTCAGATCACAAGAGATGTGTCCGGACTTGACCGAGGACGCAGGTCTGAGCTGCAATCGCTCGGATACTCAAGTAAGTAGTCCTGTGCTTGGACAGGCTATCCGTACATTTATCATAAACTTGCCCTTTAAAGAGCCGTCCCTTGAACAGGAGTGGATAGCGAAAGCAAAACTAATAAGGTGTCCGACCCCCTTCCTGAGACCATGCGGGATCTTGTGTTAACCAAGATGCTGGAGGCTGCGCCTTTGGAAGAGGGCAAAGGGGGGAACAGGGAAGCTACTGCCTCCGCGAAGGAGGCTTTCAAGGAAGATGGGATCGAGAATCCCTCCCTCCAGGGGGAGAAGAGGACTGCTTCTAAAGATCCGGAGGCCAAGGCCTCAAAGCGGGGGAAGAAATCTTCACCAGTGGGTCATGCGCCAGGAGAAGCCCCGGCCGCACTATTTCCCTAAGGGAATCAGCCCTCCAGTGAGCCGTAAGTAGAAAGGGGAGTTTTGTAATAAGAGACATCCCTGTTTTTATTTCTGAAGATAACCGAAGTTTTACCTTGTAGTTCGGATCTCAGCCCTTCTCAGTAGAGCTCATCTTCGGGGGATCTTCGTCCGGAGATGATGGAGAGCGAAACGCCTCCATCTGTCGCACCGTCATGCGGGGTGGACGACCCTGAGGTGTCGTCGCGGAGGGTTTCCCCAAGTTCGGTGGGGCCGGGAGGTCCGGCACCAACTGGTGTATGGTCGGAGGAGCTGAAGGATCTGCTCGGGCGAGCGTCTATCTCAGAAGATCACCGTGCGTTAATGGGTACGGTGATTTTAAAGGATTTCATCCGCTGAGAGTGGATTGCATGAAGCCGTCAGAAGTTTACTGACGGGGTTTGAGGTACGCAAAAATGATATACCTTCTGACAGTTTTGCATATAGAATGCGCCCTGTATAGATAGTATCCCCTGAGACTCGGTACGTTGTCGAAAGTGACAGTGCGCCGAGGATCATAATCTCAGTTGTAAGATGTCGCCTATCCTATATAGGTGGCGGAGCGTCCTGTGGCCAGCCGGACTGATCAATTTGCCGAACTGAAGCGGCAACTTGACGTGGCGGATACGGATATCACGCTTGTCAATAAGCGGCTTGACGAGTCACAAGGTATGCAACTTCTCCGCGGACACCTGGTAAGGGAGATTGACGCCCATGCCTTACAACATGTATGCTTTATGCAGATGGTTCCGCTGCTATGGAGAACCTTCGGGCGGAGCTAGCCCGAGTCAAGGAGCAAGCCAGAAAAAGTGATGCGGCTGCCTTGAGGGCGGCCGAAGAGCTAAAAGTCGAACAGGCTGCTCACTACCGAAACAGGAGAGAAATGGCCGAGATGGCCGTAAAGTTGAAGAATGCTACCGACTGTTGCGAGCTTCTTGAAAAAGAAGGGCGAACGGAACAAGGGGACCTGAAAAAGGCCACTAATGAGGCCAAGGATGCTCGCTCTGTGATGAGAGCTATGAAAGAGGAGTTGCGTCAGGCTGACGATATTACGGCTGGAAAGCCTTTTCTGCTGCGGAGGAAATTTACGGATCCTAAGTATGCTCAGTTGGGCCAGCTGTGGGGTGCGGAGGATGCTTATCTGAATTTGGCAGCGAGTACCGCAGACGCGGTTGCACACTTCCAAGGCCAAAAGGATCACGGAATGGAAGAGCTTTTTTGGTCGTAGTTCCATAGTCCAGAGCATCCACTTCCATTAACCGATCGGTTAGCCGAATGGGCTGAGCTGAATAGGTTCTCCGGACTTGCCATGAAGGATGTCGTGACTCATTTGTGGCCGAAAAGGCACGAGTCGCAGAGTTATTTTGGCTTAGTGCAGCAGTTCCTTAGTGCGGTGCCACATACCGATGCGATGAAGCGGTCGGCATGCATAGAGGGTGCGCGGATGGCTCTTGCCCATGTCAAGACATGCTGGGAGGAGATGAAGGCCACCGATGTTGCATCCCAGGATTCGGACAGAAGCCAAGTACCTGCCGAGCACTATTTTGAGGAAGTCCTGTAGGGCGCTTGTTTAATAGAGACGCAGTGCTCGAAGGATATTATGTTCTAATGACATGTATGATTTGTGAAACAATATTTCAATATAATATAAGGGCTTTTTATACTTGTGCGTTCAAGTATTGAAATACCTCCAGTGCGGCCATTAATGTATATGTGTATATAACCTAAAAGATGGCAGTCTTCGGCTTCAGCCCCCACGCACATAGTGCGGGGGTGTTTGCAAAAAAAAGCGCGTTTTCACACTTAATCCAACGTCTTGGTCCTGTGAAGGAGGTGATAGCGTAGCAAACTAGGCAACCGAACTATAATGCTTTATCACTTTCACTTAGCCATAGGAGTTCGATGGTGGGGCTACTATTGTAACACCCCGGATGTAACTTTCCATCTTTGTAACACCAACTCTTGCCATTTTCGGGCATGCGATATGATTATTCCCTCCATGGTTGGGTTTTGTCTTTTGTTTTGCATTTTATTCATGTCATGCATATCATATCATGTCATCATGGGTATTTCATTTTGCATACGTGTTCGTCTCATGCATCCGAGCATTTTCCCCGTTGTCCGTTTCGCAATCTGACACTCCCACATGCACCAGCGCACCCCTTTTGTCTCTTTTCGTGTGCGGGTGTTGAACGTTCTCGGAATGGACCGAGCCTTGCCAAGTGGCCCTAGTATAGCACCGGTAGACCACCTGTCAAATTTCGGGTCATTTGGAGCTCGTTTGGGACTCCAACGGTTATCCGCATATCCGCAAAGACCTCGTTTGAGTTGCAGCCCAACACCCCTCCAAAACAGCCCAATAACCCATCTAAGTCACTTCCATGCTCTCCGTCGTCGGATCACGATCGTGTGGGCGAAAACCGCACCTCATTTGGACACTCCTAGCTCCCTCTACCTATAAATATGTGCACTCCCCCGAATTTCCGGATCCCCAAATCCTAGACGAAATCCCTCCTCCGCCGCTGGACACGTCCGGGCGGAGCCAGACACGTCCGCCCCGCTGCCCGCGTCCAATCCAGGCCCGACACATGGCGCTCCGGCCTCCGTCGTAGCCTCCGGTCGCGCCAGGCCCGCCAGACCCGTCCCCGGCCCCCG